>NW_016803895.1:794213-808326 GCF_001698545.2 Rhinopithecus bieti | reverse complement strand
GTTGAATATTGGCCCCCACTCTCTTCTGGCTTGGAGACTTTCTGCTGAGACATCTGCTGTTAGTCTGATGGGCTTCCCTTTGTGTGTAAACTAATCTTTCTCTCTGGCTGCCCTTAAGATTTTTTCCTTCATTTCAACTTTGGTGAATCTGACAATTCTGTGTTTTGGAGTTGCTCTTCTCAAGGAGTTTCTTTGTGGCATTCTCTGTATTTCTTGAATTTGAATGTTGGCCTGCCTTACTAGGTTGGGGAAATTCTCCTGGATGACATCCTGCAGAGGGTTTTCCAACTTGGTTCCATTTTCCCCGTCACTTTCAGGCACACCAATCAGATGTAGATTTGGTCCTTTCACATAATCTCATATTTCTTGGAGGCTTTGTTCCTTTCTTTTTACTCTTTTTTCTCTACACTTCTCTTCTCACTTCATTTGATTCATTTGATCTTCAATCGCTGATACTCTTTCTTCCAGTTGATTGAGTCAGTTACTGAAGCTTGTGCATTTATCACGTAGTTCTTGTGTTGTGGTTTTCATCTCTATCAGTTCTTTTAAGGCCTTCTCTGCATTGATTATTCTAGTTATCCATTCATCCCTTCTTTTTTCAAGGTTTTTAATTTCTTTGCACTGGTTACGGAGTTCCTCCGTCAGCTCTGAGAAGTTTGATTGACTGAAGCCTTCTTCTCTCAACTCGTCAAAGTCATTCTCCGTCCAGCTTTGTCCCATTGCTGGCAATGAGCTGTGTTTCTTTGGAGGGAGAGATGCACTGTGAGTTTTTGAATTTCCAGCTTTTCTGCACTGGAAATTTTTTTTTTCCCCATCTTTGTTTTTTTTTTTCCCCCCCATCTTTGTTGTTTTATCTGCCTTTAGTCTTTGATGATGGTGATGTACTGATGGGGTTTTGGGATGGGTGTCCTTTCTGTTTGTTAATTTTCCTTCTAACAGTCAGGACTCTCAGCTGTAGGTCTGTTGGAGTTTGCTTGAGGTCCACTCCAGATGCTGTTTGCCTGGGTATCAGCAGCGGAGGCTGCGGAAGATAGAATATTGCTGAACAGCGAGTGTTGCTGTCTGATTCTTGCTCTGGAAGCTTAGTCTCAGGGGTGTACCCCGCCATGTGAGGTGTGAGGTGTCAGTCTGCACCTAGTGTGGGATGTCTCCCAGTTAGGCTACTCAGGGGTCAGGGACCCACTTGAGCAGGCAGTCTGTCCGTTCTCAGATCTCAACGTCTATGCTGGGAGATCCACTGTTCTCTTAAAAGCTGGCAGAGGGGGCATTTACCTCTGCCGAGGTTTCTGCTGCTTTTTGTTTATCTATACTCTGTCCCCAGAGGAGGAGTCTGCAGAGGCAGGCTGGTCTCCTTGAGCTGTGGTGGGCTCCACCCAGTTCGAGCTTCCTGGCGGCTTTGTTTACCTACTTAAGCCTCAGCAATGGTGGGGTCCCGTCCCCCAGCCTCGCTGCTGCCTTGCAGTTAGATCTCAAATTGCTGTGCTAGCAATGATGGAGGCTCCAGGGGCGTGGGACCCTCTGGGCCGGGTTTGGGATACAATCTCCTGGTGTGCCATTTGCTAAGACCCTTTGTAAAGCACAGTATTAGGGTGGGAGTTACCCGATTTTCCAGGTGTTGTGTGTCTCACTTTCCTTTGGCTAGGAAAAGGAATTTTCTTCCCTATTGCACTTCCCAGGTGAGGTGATGCCTCATCCTACTTCAGTTCTCACTGGTCAGGCTGCACCCACGGACCAGCCCCAACTGTCCAACATGCCCCAGTGAGATAAACCTGGTACCTCAGTTGAAAATGCAAAAGTCACCCGTCTTCTGTGTCACTCACGCTGGGAGCTGGAGGCAGGAGCTGTTCCTATTTGGCCATCTTGGGTGCCCCCGACCCCGTTACATTATTCTTAAGGCTCTTGTTGGCATCATGGCTATATTATAGTTTTGTTGTTACTGTAAATGCAATTCTTACATTTTCTAATCCTCCTATTTGTATTAATATAGATTTTTATGTGGAGAAAAATTGCTAAAATTGTAACAGAATAATAAAAATACTATTTCCTGGACAATTTCATGGCTGAGAGAGCACTGGACTGAGATGTGGGATTCTATTACCATTCAACAGTGAACTTACTATAAGCTTATACTATGTTCTTGGTAAAGTTATTTAATTTTACTGGCTCTCAATTTTTGTTTGTGTGTCTCAAAATGCAAAATGAGACCCAACTACAGAGATTTCTATACCATATTAGCTAAGTTGCATTTTTTAGTTTGACTTACATGTCTATTGTATTACTGGCCACCAGGAGGATCAGTGTTTGCAGACTACTCCAAACCCCAAAAGGTAGATTGGTGGATCCAGATGTGCAAGGAATTTAAGAACATCCTTGATTATGATAGGATCTGGACTGTAAGTCTAACCTTATTATTTAAAAATATTTGTCCTTGGTGAAAAAGCGGAGTGTTCATCTACTTGTCTTTTTTCAGCTTTTTTCCCCCTAACCCTTCCACTTCTATGAGCCTGTCAACATGCAGCCTGTATACCAACTTCTCCATGGAGCCTTCACTGGCACTCTTACTAAAAGTAACTCCTCTCTTCTCTTAGTACAACAAATAAGTATTTATTGAGCACCTACTCTGTGCCAGGAGGCATTGGGGATACACTTAGAAAAACTCTTGCCTTCACGGAGCTGACATTTTAGTGGGAGATATAGAAAATGAACAAAATAAGTAAGTAAAACATAGAATATGTTGGATGATAGTAACTGCCCAAAAGAAAAATTATCTAGGAGGTGGAGTAGGAAGTTTGAGAACTTAAACAAGATTGAAATTTAAATAGGGTGGTCAGAGAAGGTGATAATTGCTGACAAAGGCCAGAGACTGGGCCATGGAGATATTTGAGGGAAGAGTATTCACGAAAGGAAAGAGCAAATACAAAAATCCAAAGCAGAACATGCCTGGCATTTTCTAGGAATGGCAAGAAAGCCAGTGTAGCTACAGCAGAGTACTCAGAGGGGGACAACCATAGAGAAAAAGATCGCAGAGATACAGAGGCAGCATTGTAGAC
Source organism: Rhinopithecus bieti (assembly GCF_001698545.2). NCBI lineage: Eukaryota > Metazoa > Chordata > Mammalia > Primates > Cercopithecidae > Rhinopithecus > Rhinopithecus bieti. Next base: position 805,276 of record NW_016803895.1, on the reverse strand, counting down.
CATTGCAAGATCTTTGACTTTTCTCTGAGTGAAATGGAAAACCACTGGTGGGTTTTAAGCAGAAGTTTTAAAAGGATCGTTCTGGTTGCTATATTGAGAATAGACTATAGGAAGCAAAAACAGTGTGAAGACAGAGGTGAATCCAGATTTTGTAAAGCTTTCTACAAATTGAACAACTGTCTTTAGGAAAAAATATTTAAAAATTACAAACAGAAAATTAGGCATACAATTATGGAGGAGGTCATGCAAAAAGCAGCCGTGAAACTTCAATTTTATTAGCTTCCAGATAAATCCACTTCAGGTCGCTATTGAAAAGAGAGGCAAATTAAGAAGACACTATTACAACAGTCCAGGCAAAAGAAAATGGTGGTGGCCCAAGATAGTGGCAATAGAGTGAATGACATGTGGTCAGATTCTGCATGTATTTTGAAAATATAATTAATATTATTGGTTAACAGATTAGATGGTGAGTTTCAAGAAAAAGAAATTAAAAATGATTTATGTCCATAGCCACTGGAAAATTTGAATTGCCATTCACAGAACAGAAATGAGTGGTATCTATTCTTGTGCAATGACATTCATAGGTTTGTGAAACCATTGCTAATTTGCCAGTGTATGCTACTCGAGACCAGGGACACAATGTTGTTTATTGCCATGGCTCATAGAGCTTCTAACTTACCATCTCACACATTTAGATGCCCAAAATATATCTGTTGAATGAGTGGTCTTTATGTGTTCTGTTACCTCAATGGGAAGTAAGAAAACTATACCCATTATTATTCATTGAGTTTCTATTTTTAGGTAAGGATATGAATGAACCAGCCAACTTTGGGACACGCCAGCACCCAAGATGTGAAGAGAATACTCTAAACTGCTCATCCTATGTACCTGGTAAATAGACTGAAAATTCCAAATGGTTTTTAAGCATTTTCATATCCTGTAAGGAAAAGTCTCCTTCCTGTTTTTTGTTTGTCTTAGGAAAATATAAACTCACCAATGTAGAAATAAGTAGTTCATAGCTCACCAATCTAAAACCAATCCAGAAAACTCAGAATACGTATGTGTACCTCCTGTACTCCTTCAGTGGGAAGGGCTTGGAATGTCTGAGAATTGTGTCCTTACTTGTCTAGGGAGGAAGCAGAGATTCTCTTCATAGGCTGTCATTCCAAGGAGGCAGATTATGGTGTTGCAGTTGACTCTTAGATGACTGAATTCTTCTCTTTGGCTACAAGGTGTGTTCACTTTACCGTTTCCATAATTTTTGCTATTTCTGTAACTAATCTACATTCAAAAATGCTACAAGGTGGAAAAGTTGTGAAAATTTAATTGAGAAGTACAGTTTGCAGTCAGAGCAAAAGGGGCTTACCCTTGGCTGAGGATTTCAACTTTGAGTGATTATAGTCCCTTCATTACATTTCTTACAATTATACCATTTTCATCTGCAGTGATTCAGTTCCTAGTGAAACCTAAAAAAAAAAAAAAAAAAAAAAAAAAAAAAAAAAAAAAAAGAAGGAAGAGAAAAGCAAAATAGATAAAATTAGGTTTAGAGAAAGAACTGGTGTTCCATAAAGTCCTGCTTACCTTGCTTGAATCCTGGAGACACGGACCCCTCCCCACATTTTACTTGTTAGGCAAAAGAAATGGTGTGCAATAATTATTTCCTCTTTTATCATTGTCTGAAATATCTAAATGAAAATATCAAGTAGGCAGCAAAATACATAGGTCTGGAGAGAAGTCATATGGGCTTGAGATAAAAAAAAAAAAAAACACAACCCACTGGGAATTAGGTGCATAAAAAATGGCATTTTAAACCCAAAGGAATGGGTGATTCAATGTACTAAGACTGGCAGAGTATAAAAAGTAAAATCGACAAGCGGGCATCCCAACTCTGAGTTCTAAGTGAACCTGCACCCCAACATTAAGACTTTGTATAAAATAAAATACAGCCTGGAAAACCAAATTGATGCAATTGGATAGGGAGGAAGAATGGCAGGAATACATGACTCAGCTGAGAAGACTACATAGTCATTTCTATCAGATGCTGCCAAACAGCCAAATACAATGAGTGGAGACTGTGTGTAGAGTTCAGCAATATAAAGATTGACAATATTAGTTTCAATTGAGTAGTGGAAATGGATACCAAACTGAAGTCAGTTCAAAAGTGAAAGGAAGGTGAGAAAGTAGAGACAGAGGTTCTTATTGTTGCTGGAAGAAGAAGAAAATGTGTACAGATGCATATAGATGGAAGGATTCAGTTTTTAAAATTTTTCATTGGGGGAGTGATATGGGGAATGTGATTGAATTTGGGGAGTAAGAATTTTGAAGAGAGGGGAAAATATGAAGGGGATATGCCACAGTCATATCCGGGAGTGGCAAAGTGAATTTTTGAAAGAAGCATAGTGGGATTCTCAGGTGGTACTGAGAATTCATTTGAGGTTTGCATTCTTGAAGCAAAGGATGAAGAAGAATAGAGAGAAGGAAATTTGGGTTTTTTGGATATGAAAATGTCAATGTTGCTCTCTGAACTGCATTTGATCAAAATGTCAGGGAGTCCATGAAGTCACACACAATAACTTCAGCAATAAGACACCTGTGTTCTATAGTACACAATAGTATAGAAACATTTGCCCAGAAAGTCAGCTCGCATTACACAGGAAGATGACAACATGATACAGAGAACAAGTGTGGGTGTTAGTGTCACAATGGCTCCCAGTCCTGGCTCAAGCACTTTCTTGTCTTATGAATTAAGAAAAGTTCTTTCAGTTCTTTTGACTGTAGAATAGGGAGTATGAATACTATTTACAAGTTAAGGATTAAAAATATATGTCAGAGCAACTGACATACAGTGCATGTACATAAGATAGCTACTACTAACAATTTAAATAAAAGCTATTACAAACAATTTGGGAGGACTCACATGTAACTCCAAATAGTTGGAAAAACACTGAAAAAAGCAACTAATATAGCCAATTATTATTGTAACAATTGTCCACCATCTTCAGTCTCCAGAGTATGAAGACAGAATTGTCTATCAAAGCGCGTCCTTATTTTTGCCCTGATTGGAATAATTCTTTCACAAGTGATAGTCCAGTACTTAGCCACCTTGTTTCTGGTTTGTATTCTTTTAAGGAACAAATCTGTCACTATGTGAAGCTTAAAAAAAATAAAAGGAAAGAGGATGAATCAAAGAAGAAAGAGAATGTTAATGCCACAAAACAAGGCCAGTTAAGCTCCCATACGCATTATTTCTAAAACAGATTATTGTAAAAAGTTCTGAAGAAATCTGTTTGCAGTCAGGGTGAGTGTCACCAAGACACTGAACCTAAAGACTATAAAGATCTGATGCCACCTCCCATGAATATTCCTATTCCCTGTGCTATTTTTAAACAATATTAAATTTTTTTATCTCTTTTATAATTCAACAATCTAAGGTTTTTACTGTTTTGTATAATCTCTTTGATTGGTAACTGTTTCTGATTGTATAAAGTTAGGCATTTGAGATAATTAGGAGTTATATTCTGGTTAAAGTACAGGAATTCTATAATTATCCACGGTATTCCAGTGGGTAATTATCTACATTTATAAATTTTTTCTTCCTGGCTGATCAGGCTGGCTCTATTATGATATAGTTGATGTTTAAAATGTTTTCTCAGAAGTGAAAGAATATGATGAGGTAGCTGCCTACATCTGCAGGGGATAAGAAAACTATTACACAATGTCAGGAGTGTCATGGTTTTACATGTACTACAAATGGCTTTAACATGAACTGAGCTAAGAATGTAGTTAAATTTAAGCCACAACTGATAACTAAGGTAAGGTGATTCAAGTGTTCTTGACATATCAAAAAATCATGAAGAGTTTCATTAGAGTTATTCTCAAATATGTAGATTTGGAGGTCAAATGTCAAGAGGCCCTACAGCTCTTTAGAAACATGTTCTCTTCTAAATTATAACAGGTTGGGGGAAAAGTTTATGGTAGAAACAGTAATGCTTGAAATGGACAAAATTCTCCCTTCTCCTGTTCCCAAGGAGACCAGCCCTTTGGCATTTATGATCTTACATGTCTTCAGAATGTTTCATAAATTCAGCTTAAAATGATATTAATGTCTCAATATTACTGATACATATCTAAAAGAGAGGCAAACATTTCAAAGCAGCAAAACCAGTACTAGAATTAGATTATCTTGTCTATTAGACTCTAATCCTTGCTACCATGCTGAAAAAAATGCAGTTTAAAAAGTCACTAAAGCTGAAATTCATGATTCCAAGGGAAAAAGCCAAGAAATAGAAAAATAAGGGGAAGGCAGCTTCCAGTGTGAATCCCTACAACAGAACACATTAAAAGTGGTGTATGAAGAGATGTCTTTGAGTAGACTTGTTTAGGTCACGCTTTTGTGATATGTACTGGATATGTTTTGAGAGATATGATTTAACATTGGGAATCTTTGGATCTAGGTACAAAGGAGATACATGGATGAGAGGCTTTTGGAATTCTGCCACTCTTGCTTGAATATGAGGCACATGGCCACAGCTCATGCTTTCCTAGCAGCACAGCTGCTGGAGGCATATCATCTCTAGCCACACACAGTACTTGATCTCCTCCACTGCAAGGTAAGAGTGGGTCTATTGAAAGACAAGTGTTTGACCAGAGGTTGCAACTTTTGCTTCAGTGCTTCATGTTTTATGGATTTTAGCACAGAACATATCTTTTTTTTTTCTATTTTTGAGGCAGAGTTTCACTCTGTCACACAGGCTTGGAGTGCAAAGGCATAATCATAGCTCACTGCAGCCTCGATCTCCTGGGCTCAAATAATCCACCTCAGCCTCCCAAGTAGCTGGGACCACAGGCCCACAGGCCCACACACCACCATACCTAGCTAATTTTTGTATTATTATTATTATTATTATTTTGTAGAGAGGGGGTTTTACTGTACTGCCCAGGCTGATCTAGAACTCCTAGGCTCAAGAGATTCACCCACCAACTCAGCCTCCCTAACTACTGGGATTACAGGCATGAGCCACTGCATCCAGCCCAACATACCCTTTTCATCTTGGTCTTTCTGCAGCCTCTCCTTTCCCACACTGCAGTTTTTATACCCGTAGTAATCTTGAAGGACTGTTGAAAATATGTGAGAAATGTCTTCAGATCTTGTATGTAGTACGATGCTATTAGTGTGATTAAGATCCTACAGAATATGATTTAGTCCCATGTATAATCTAATCTACATCCAACTCACTTCAAGTGTTTAGCACAGAGATGAAGAATGGTGGGTTATTATGAAGAGGAGTTGAATTTCAACTTCAAAAAAGTACAGCAGTTAGGGACACTGGGCGTATACTAAGAAACAGTTCACGACATATAGGTAGGCCTTGGAGATATCATGGGTTAAGTTCCAAACCACTGCAATAAAGCAAATATCACAATAAAGAGAGCCACGTGAATTTTTGTTTTCCAGAGCATACAAAAGTTATGTTTACACTTATACTATAGGTTATGAAGTGTGCAATAGTATTATGCCAAAAGTGTAAGTTATTAATTAAAAATATTTTACATTGCTAAAAATTGCTATCATCTGAAACTTCATCGGGTTGTAATCTTTTTGCTGGTCTTGCTTCAATGTTGATGGCTGCTGACTGATCAGGGTGGTGGTTGCTGAAGGTTGGGGTGGCTGTGGCAGTTTCTTAAATAAGACGACAATGAAGTTTTCCATATTAATTTATTCTTGCTTTCACAAAATATTTCTCTGTAACCTGTGATACTGTTTGATAACATTTTACCCACACTAGAACTTATTTCAAAATTGGAGTAGTCAACCCTCTCAAATCCTGCTATTGCTTTATCAACTAGGTTTATGTAATATTCTAAATCCTTTCTTGTCATGCTAACAATGTTTCCAGCATCTTCACCAAGAGTAGATTACATCTCAAGAAACTACTTTCTTTGCTCATCCATAAGAAGCAACATCTCATCCATTCACGTTTGATCATGGGATTGCAACAATTTAGTCACACCTTCAGTCTCCACCTCTAATTCTAGTTCTTGTTGTTAGCACCATATCTGCGGTTATTTCTGCCAGTGATGTCTTGAACCCCTCAATGTCATCCATGAGGACTGGAATCAACTTATTCCAAACTCCTGTTAATGTTGACATCTTGACCTTTTCCCATGAATCACAAATATTCTTACTGGCATCTAGAATGGGGGGGTCCAGAAGTCTTTCAGTTTACTTTGCTCAGATTCATCAGAGGAATCACAATCTATAGCAGCTATAACTATGAAATGTACTCCTTCAATAAGAAGATTTGAAAGCTGAATGACTCCTTGATCCATGGACTCAAGAATAGATGTGTTAGCAGGCATGAAACAACATTAATCTTCTTGTATATCTTCATCAGAATTCTTGGTTGACCAGGTGCATTATCAATGAGCAGTAATATTTTGAAAGAAATGTTTTTTTCTGAGAAGTTGGTCTCAACAGTGAGCTTGAAATAGTTAGTCATGCTGTAAACAGATGTGTTGTCATCCAGGCTTTGTTGTTCCATTTACAGAGCAGATTTAGCTTAGAGTAGATTTAGAGTAGATTTAGCAGAGTAGATTTAGAAGAGTAGATTTAGCAAAATTCTTAAGGGCCCTAGGATTTTTGAAATGGGAAATGAGCATTAGCTTCGACTTAAACTCACCAGCTCATTAAGTCCTAACAAGTGTCAGCCTTTGCTTTGAAGCTTTGAAGCCAAGCATTGATTTCTCCTCTTTAGCTATGGAAGTCTTAGATGACATCTTCTTCCAATAGAAAATTGGAAAATAGAAGACTGAAAATCTATTGTTTGATGAATCTCCCTTTATCAATTACCTTAGGTATATCTTCTGTATAACTTGCTACAGCTTCTCCATGAGAACTTGATGCTTCACCTTACACTTTTATGTTGTGAAGATGACTTATTTCCTTAAACCTTATGAACCAGCCTCTGCTGGCTTCAAACTTTTCTTCTGCACCTTCTTCACCTCACTCAGCCTTCAGAGAACTGAAGAGAGTTAGGGCCTTGCTCTGGAATAGGGTTTGGCTTAAGGGAATGTTGTAGCTGGTTAGATCTTCTATCCAGATTTCTCAAATCTTTCTCAAATATCAGCAATAAAGCTGTTTAGCTTTCTTATCATTCATTTGTTCACTGGAGTAGCAATTTTAATTTCCTTCATAAACTTTTCCTTTGCATTTACACATTGGCTATCTGTTTGGCACAAGAGGCCTAGCTTTTGGCCTGTATCAGCATTTGACTTGCCTTCCTCACTAAGCTAAATCATTTCAAGCTTTGACTTAAAGTGAGAGGTGTGTGACTCATCCTTCCACTTGAATACTTAGAGGCCATTGTAGAGCCATTCATTGGCCAAATTTCAACATTGCTGTGTCTCAAGGAAAAGGGAGACCTAAGAAGAGGGAGAGAAAAGGGGGAATAGTTGGTCAGTGGGTCAGAACACCCACAACATTTATCGATTAAGTTTGCTGTCTTATATAGGCATGACTTGTGGTACCCCCAAACAATTACAATACTAACCTCAAAGATCCCTGATCACAAATCACCATAACAAATGTAATAATAATGAAAGTGTTTGAAATATTGTGAGAATTACCAAAATGTGACTGAGACATGACATGAGCACATGCTGTTGGAAAAATGGCACCAGTAGACTTGCTCCATGCAAGGTTGCCATAAACCTTCAATTGTAAAAAAAGCAGTATCTACAAAGCAAAGTGCAATAAAATAAGGTATACATATAAGGTAATAGTATTAAATTCCAGAGAAAATAGTGCGTCTTTGTATGTTTAGCAAACTATTTTAAAAGAAGTTAGGCCGGGTGCAGTGGCTCACGCCTGTAATCACAGCACTGTGGGAGGCTGAGGTGGGCGAATCACGAAGTCAAGAGATCAAGACCATCCTGGCCAACATGGTGAAACCCTGTCTCTACTAAAAATACAAAAATTAACACAGTGTGGTGGTGCACACCTGTAGTCCCAGCTACTTGGGAAGCTGAGGCAGGAGAATCACTTGAACCCAGGAGGCAGAGGTTGCAGTCAGCCAAGATGATGTCACTACACCCCAGCCTGGTAATAGAGTGAGACTCCATCTCAAAAAAAAAAAGGAAAAAAAAAAAGTTATACTGAATGCAAAGATTTTTTTCAAATTTTTTATAGTCAAAATTGTATATATTTGATACAGAACATGATGTTTTGATATATCTGTACATTGTGGAATAACTAAGTCACAATAATTAACGTGTCGATTATCCCACATACTTATTTTTGTAGTGAAAACGTTTAAAATCTCCCAGTAATTTCAAGTAGATAATACATTGTTATTAACTATATTCAGCATGTTCTGCAATAGATCTTCTGAATTTATTCTTCTTGTCTAACTAAAATTTTGTGTCATTTGAAAAACATCTCAATTCCCCACCAGCCCCTGGGAATCACCATTCTACTCTCTGCTTCTATGAGTTTGACTTATTAAGATTCTGCTTTAAAGTGAAATCATGTGGTATTTATTTTCCTGTGCTTATTTCAGTTAACACAATGTCATCCAGATTCTTTTCACTTGAGAAGGGTGCTTCCCAACTTTGAGAGGGGGTAACCACAAGCCCTGTAATTGGTACCATGCTATCAATAAGAATACTTAGAATTCTTGCAGATTACTCAGTAGGAATACTTACAAGTAATTATAGGAATGAGTAGGAATTACATCAGTAGGAATACTTAGAACTCTTGCAGGTTAATCATGCAGTTTAGTTTTCTGTTTCTGCCATAACAAATTTACCACAAATGTAGTGGCTGAAAAACAGCATGAATTTATTATTATCACACAGTTGTGTAAGTTAGGAATCTGACATGAGTCTCACTGGATGAAAATCAAGGTATTGGCAGGACTGCCTTCCTTTCTGGAAGCTCTGGGGGAGAAACCCTTTACTTTCCTTTCCAGCTCCCACACTGCTTGGCTCATGGCCCCTTTCCTCTGACTTCAAAGTCAGCAATGCTTTTTGTATCTCTCTCTGACCTTCTTTCAGCTTCACATCTTTCTGAACATAACTGGGAAAGGTTTCATTCTTTTAAGGATTCATGTTTTTGGATTGCACCCACCTGGGTAACCCAGGATATTCTTCCTATCTCAAAGGTCTTAATTTAAAAAAAAAAAAAAATGACACATAATAATTATACATATTTATAGGGTATAAAGTGATGTTTCAATACCTACAATTCATAGTGATTAGATCAGCATAATTAACATATCCATCATCTCAAGCATGTGTTATTTCTTTGTGTTGGAAACATTCAATATGCTCTTCCAGCTGTTTGAAAATGTGTAATATATTATTGTTAACTCTAGTCATCCTACAGCGCTATGAAACACTAGAACCCATTCATCCTATCTAGCTGCAATTTTGTGTCCTTTAACAAATCTCTCCTTATCACCTACTTCCTACTCTTCTCAGCCTCTGGTAACCTCTGTTTTACTTTTTACTTCTGTGAGATCAACCTTTTCTTAGCATGTGAGTGAAAGCATGCAGTGTTTATCAAAATTTATCAAAGTTCTTAATCTTTATCACATCTGTAAAATTCCTTTTGCCATAGAAAGTAACATTCACAGGTCCCAAGGATTGGACATGAACAATTTTGAGAACTATTGTTCTGCATACCACACCATGACTACAAAGTTTTATTACTATCTAGTCTTCTTTTGCTTAATTTTGACTCAGTAGACTTTATTCTCACTTTGGTTCCAAATTGTACACAAACCTTTTCTCAATCCGTTTACCACATTTTTTAGATTTGATAATGTTTACCAAACTCCTCCTCAATCTTTTCCTACTAAGTCTGATCACTTTATCACTCGTTAAACTCTGTGGATTTCTTAAGACTCCATTTGAATCTAAATCATGGCTATATGGTAAGTATTGCATTACTTTATTTCTTTTAAAACAAATCAAATCTGTTAAATCAAATGGCTGTTACACCCCATCTCAGGTGTAAGAACCTTTCTCAGTTGCTACTGCAGTTGTCCTCTTTCTACTCTCAGTGTCATGTCAAGACCCTAATTGTTTCAGGCAGAGAAAAGCTATTGAGAAAGGCGTTTTGGTCTTTTGTTTCTGTGGAGATGGAAGCCCAATTGTTCAAACCCAAAGTCTACCAAAATTCTTGTCCTTCTATTATTTATTTGCGTGCATGTGGGAGGTCTTTGCAGGGCTCAAGAACCTTGGTGTCTACAGATACAGATAGTCTCCTGAGGTGCTCTACATACTCATTTCCCTTTAAATGTCTTTTCTCTTCTCTAGGGTATTGTTAGTGTAGACCCAAGACTGAGCACCAAATCTCTAGCCCCTCCTAATGCCTTAAAGCTAATATCCCCTACTCTAGCCTTGGTGAATTTGCCTCTTTTCCGTCATTGCCTTCATATGCAAGCACCTTTGTCTTTTACCCCCTCACATAATTTCCTTAAAAAGATTAGATTTCTGGAGGTAAAACTTGGAGATAAATTAGTCTGCTGAGACCTACTGCTTTTCAGAAAGCCTTCACAAACATCTGTTGAAATAAAGGGGACATCCTGAAATATCTTGAAACAATGGAGAGAAAAAATACTGCTCAAATGAAACACAAATTAATAATTTCATAAATGATTTCTTCATGCTACAGTTTACTTGCTAGTCCAGATTAGTGTCGCTCCAGGACTGATCTTATCAGTTCTCTAGCTAGATGTGCACAGCAGCTTCCCTCCAAGTTGCAATAAATGCCTCAAGGTTAGACTTCATAATTTTAGGATAAAAAAAATAGAGTCCTAGTAGATAGGTTGAGACTATACTTAAAAGGTCTATATTGTACAAGACTGTGTAAATTAGGAAATATTTTTATTTCATAGAATAATTCATATTAATATTTATCTTTAATATAAATATAAGTAATATCTTTATTATTAATACAATAAACAAGTAATGATATGAAAAGACCTATTATTTATACTAATTATTTCATTTAATTCTCACAACATACCACTAAAGTAAGAATTGCTAGAACCATTTTC
>NW_016803895.1:755055-794187 GCF_001698545.2 Rhinopithecus bieti | reverse complement strand
AGTCCTAGTAGATAGGTTGAGACTATACTTAAAAGGTCTATATTGTACAAGACTGTGTAAATTAGGAAATATTTTTATTTCATAGAATAATTCATATTAATATTTATCTTTAATATAAATATAAGTAATATCTTTATTATTAATACAATAAACAAGTAATGATATGAAAAGACCTATTATTTATACTAATTATTTCATTTAATTCTCACAACATACCACTAAAGTAAGAATTGCTAGAACCATTTTCCAGATGAAGAAACTGAGGCTCATGAAACACCTTACTCAAGGTCACAGTGCTAGTAAATGGCTGTGCCTGGACTTAAGAGCTCTATGAGGATCTGGGCTTTTACCGCCATGCTGTGCTGCTCATAATGCAGTGTACTAACCAGTGGACTTCTATCTGGAGGTCCAATCTGAGTAGAACTGTCACATAAATAGGAGTTTAGGTTTAAAACTGACACTGAAAATTGAACTTTCATCTTCGGAGTTTGTTTGACGGAATTCAACACTAGCAGGCAGAGAGGTACACACACGCCAGTCTTGCGTTTGTCTGTAATCTGTAGTCAGTTTGAAAATATCTCAAACTCATTGCCATTTTATTTTATTCAAATAATGTGGAAGATTATAAAGCAGGACAAAAAAGAAAATCCTTTTCATGCTTCCCTTTGCATTACAGTGACTATTGTTGAATTAACATTCTATACAGCCTAAGGCATGGGGAAAAATAATTTTCTAATCCAAGGCAAAGTTTTCTCTAAACTTAAGTAAAATGATAAAAGTTGCTACATTTAAAATAACTTTCTTTTACAAGGACCTTGAAGAATATATTCTTAAGAGTATATCTTTTAATAACCTTTCTGAATTATTCCCCTACTTCTCATGTTTTAGACTTTTATGCAGCATTTTTTTTCTTACTCATCTTGCTTCAGCTATATAATGCAAATATATTTCAGAGATAGGTATTGTATTTTTATGTGTGCGATTTGTTATGATATTACAAATCTATATATATTTTGGAAGGTGCTGTGCCCACAGGGTACAAGACACTATTCTTGATTATTTACATCTCTTTCACTTTCGAGAGAAATGGAAAAGCAGAAGGGGATGGGCTAATCCCTACTGTGAATAGTTTTTAGGAAGCAAGGATTAATCTCCAGTCCTTTATCTTATTTGTTTCAACACTCAGTTAATTTAGAGGGAAAAGTCCCTTCTTGTCCTCATCTCTCCTTTCCAGAAAGTTCCATGTTCTGCCAACAGTAGATAAAACCTTCATTCCCTTCTGTGTTTATTTCTTCTATTCCCAGAAGCAAAGATTCTTGCAGCAGGAAGGAAACATTAATGGTATCTAGCATTTTTCCTACATTGCAATAACACTGCTGTAATTTTTTTTCTACAGTTGCGAAGTCTTCTATTCTTATGAATTTTCAGGAAGAAAATCATTATTTGTCCCGGTAATATTTTTCTTATACTTAACCTAATCTTTGTTACTATACACCTATTTCCTCTCATTCAGTTATTTGTAGGAATGGGAGATAATTTCCTAGTTATTGTGCTCTGTGTAAGAATCCTTTATATGCTTGCTAAAGAATCATTCATTTGGAAAATATTTCTTGATCATTTGCTATCTGTTATGCACAGTACAAGATGCTAGACACCTACCATCTACCCTCACTATCAATGGGGCAGGACAAACATACTTAAAAGACAGCTGTCTCTAGGAAGCCGACAGTCTAGTGAAGGTGACCAACATGTAAACATAGAGTCAAATATAATCAGAGATTTCCAGGTGATAATGGCAATCTCCCATTCATTCAGAATCTCCCATCCTCATTAATTACTGTTAATTACTGAAATTTTTTAAATTGGGAAAAAGCAAAATTTATCAGTAGCAAGCAAAAAAGGAAAGATAATTCCTTCTTAAGCCTTTACCTTCAAAAGTGACAGAGGATATCACTGCGTGGATTCTTTAGAAAATAGAGACTGAGGCAAAGTTTATCTGGTAAATGATGTTTTGATGGGGAAGGAATCAATGCTAAGCAGAAGGGTAAGGAAGAGAGGGAAATGAGGCTGGGAAAAAAGTAACCAAATGCAAGGTGGCATGTTAACCTGTTGCTCAGTCATCTCAATTTTTATCAAAGTGGTGAGTGTGAAATGTCAACTCTGTATGTATTTAATTTGCATATCTCTGATTATAAAGGAGACTAAGCATTTTTTCTCTTTGTTAGCTTTTTAGGTTTTATTGACTGGTTCAAGCGTTTTCCCCATTTTTCTATTGGGACTTGAGCTTTATTATACTGACTTTTGATTATATGTATTAAAATATCTCCAATAATTTCTGGCTTATGTTTTCACACTCTTTTTAGAATCTCTTGTTGAACATAGGTTCTTAACTAAAATATTGTCAAATTTACCAATCTTTTCTTTAACAATTTGTAAAATATTTTGAAGCTGTGGCCATAAAGACATATTATTTAAAATATTTTATAATTTTGCCCTTTCATGTTTGGGCCTTTAATCTACTTCAAGTTGATTTTGAGAAGTATGTGATAACAATATAAATTCATTTTTTCTCTATGTGGAGAAAGAATTGTCCCAGAACCAATGAAAAGCCTATCCTTTCCCCCAGTGATCTGCACTACTTAATTTTTCTTGTGATAGATATCCATGTATACTATGTGTGGCTTCTACACTACTTTTTCTGTTCATTAGTTCATTTTCCTTTCCCTTAACCAATTTGACACTGTCTTAATTTCTATCGATTTATAGTAAGTCATCAAATAGGGTAGAAAATAGATCTTCCCACCTTGGCCTTCTTTAAGAGTATTTTGGCTGTTGTTGCCATTAAAACCATATTAACAATTTGGAAAGAATCAATATCTTCTTCATACAGAGTTTCCAAAGATATGGTATTGTTCATCCTGTATTTGTCTTTAAAATTACTTTTCATAAAAATTTATAATTTCTTTATGAAATTTTCGACTCATTTGGTTAATCATATTTCTAGGTTCTCTATATTTGGATGCTATTTTAAAGGCCCTCTTTTAAGGCTTTCACTGACTATTTGTTGCTGATTTATGGAATGTAATTGTTTGTGTTTTTATATTGATTTTTTACTAGGAAAACTTGCTATACTGTCATATTAATTCTCATAATTTATCTGTTGACATTTTAGGATTTTCTGTGTAGACAGTCTTATCTGTGAATGATCCATAGCATTGGTTCCCATTCTAATTTTTTCACTTTTTTTTTTTTCCTTGACTTATTCCTAGATGAGAAATCCAATTCAGGATTGAATAAAAGTGGTGACAGCAGACACTCTCTTGTTCCCACTCTCAGTTAACTGTTTTTTGGTTTTGTTTTGTTTACATTTTAGAGACAGAGTGTCACTCTACTGCCTAGGCTGGAGTGCAGTGGAGTGATCATAGCTAACTGCAGCCTTGAGTTCCTGGGCTCAAGAAATTCTCCCATCTTGGCATCCCAGGGTTGGGATTACAGATGTGAGTCACTGCACCTAGCTGAAGTGTTTTTAATATTTCACAGTTATGTATGAAATGTACTATAGATATTTTTGTAGCTAATCTTAATAAGGTTAAGAAAATTTATTTTATTTTATTACTATTTAAGAAATTTTATCAATAAAGAATTTGAATTTATCAAACACTTTTTTATATCTCTTGAGATAATTATATTTTCTTTTAAAATATATTAATATATGAATCATGTTGCTTGATTTTTAATGATAAATTAGTTTTATATTTCTGAGATAAATGCACCTTGGTCTCAATACTAATATTCAACTATGTCTCAAATTCAGGATACAGCTTAAAATTTTTGTCATGTCAAGGTAACACTGTTTTCATCAATTAAAAAGACATTCAATGTTCCCAAAGACTAGTGAAGGTAACCAACGTGCAAATAGACAAATAAAATACAATGATATTTAGATTATGTTAAGCATGCATATTTATTTTGTTTCATCCTTAGATATCACAGGTAGACTTTCGGATTAGAAACATTATGCCCTGATTCCTGGGATATCTGGGATATCATTATGACACACATTCTCTGACTGGTCATGAGCAGCACTTACTTTCTAGTGTGTAGCTTGTAAATCTTGAAATGTTCTTGATGTTTTAATACCCAAAAAATTATTATTAAAATACCATTTAAGAAATAGGGAAAAAACTGTTTACAGCAGGTGTTACATTTTGTTATATCATTTCTTAACTTGTTAAGGACTAGTCAACAATCTTCCTTTTCTAAGGTTTTATCTTGCTGATTTTACAAGTATTTCTAACAACGCATTTAAACAGCACAAAAGCAGAGTATAATGGCCTTAGTAGAAGCCCAAAACTTGTCTAAGGCAAAATCAAATCTAAACTTCAGATAAATGGTGGAGGAAACAGAATTTTGGAACAATTTTATGATGTAGGATGTAATCGTTAACAAATGTTACAATTTTAAAGGTTATGTACACTAATGTTGCCTTTATCTTGCTTCGACTAAATTATACTATTAGCTCTGAATAGAGACAGTTTTAAACCTGATTAAATATTGATGTGTAAAGTCCCTACCATTAGAATCATAAGTCAGTATTTATGCATGTTGTTACACTGAATGCAGTATACTCCAAGCTTGGCAGACAAAATCTTTTCTCTCCTGGAGTTAACAATCCCAGATCTTGAAGCACCTTCTCCATGATAACCTGATTCATGCTGTTCCTCTAATGAGGGTTTACTGTGTTGCATTATTTCTGTCTTTTCCTGTGTGTGTCTATTAGGAGACTCTCCTAGCCTGCATTAGTAAAAATGGGTTTATGGGCTCAGGGATAGAACACTGTGTTTCCATTTACTGCATCCTTGTCTGTTTAAAGCAGGTTTTCATTTCAATTCAGGTTTATTACAGTACTTTGACAAGATGTCATAAACATGGGTAAAATATATATGATTGATAGAATCAGCCTGTCTGATTTACAGACTGAGTTCTCAGAAATACTAGTTTTAAGGTATGAGAATCAAGATAGAACTGCTTATTTAGGTCATATCCAAGTATATAACATTTTAATGTTTTGGAATAGAGCCATTTTTCTAGACCATTGCATTCAGGAAATGTAATGAAATTTGTTTGGTAAAATAATAGATAATTACAGAGCTAAAGATGAACATGAGACATTTAACAGGGCTCTCTTAACTACTACTGAAAAATTCTTAGGTTTTGATTTGACCGAAAACAAAATAAACAGACTACCAATAAACTTGACAAAGTTCTGAACATATATTTTTAAAATATGGCAATTAAATATATCTGCCAAAATATTACTCATAGACTGGTAAAAAAGAAGTTACCTTTAAATATAAAAGTAACAATATATTTTAAAAATAGAATCATATGTCAAGGCTATAAAACAGAGAGTGGTTTATAGCTATTTTAGGTTCATTTATCCTATTTTAATAAGGATTCTAGATGTCTAATCAGTTCTTCAGACTTTAGAATGTACTACACACACCTAGGTCCTCGGTTGCCCAAGAAACTGCTACTTGTGTTTAACTCATAAAGAAGTTTAAACAAGGGGGAGAAGAGGAAAGGGGAGGGATAGAGGGGAAGAAGTTTAGACATGTATTCCTTTTCAGTGTTGAGAGATACATATCTGAACACTTTTCATATCTCTGAGATAAAGTGAACATGGCTTCCAAATTCTGAACTTCGCTAAAATCAAACAATGAACATTTTTCCTGAAGGACATAACCATTTTAAATGGAAGCACTAGCAAGATTCACCTTGATAAGGCAAGAGGAGTGTCTACTGAATTTATTAGCAGAGCTTCTATCATTCAATGTCATCAAACAATCAGTTCAACTTTTCTTTTTGTCTCATTATTTTATCCTTGAAAGACAGAATAATTGATTCTGAAGTTTTGGTAAATAATGGCTAAAAATGAGATTCAAGTTTTTTAGCTAAGATGAAGTGGATTTGCAACTGTAACTGCTCAGCACAATTTACTTGTTAAGTGCTGTTGTGATATATATACATTCTGTTAAACATTGCAACAGTCTTGTGAAGTTAAGTATTATTAGCTTCATTTTATGGTTGTTAAGTAACTTGCTCAAAGTTACAAATATTTTTCGTGAAAGAGATAATGGAGTTTAAACTCCATGTGTAGATTGCAATGCCTATTTCAATTTTTTCTTGATTTATTGGTTTGATTAAAAAATGACCAAATATACAGGTTAAATTCAAACAAAAAATAACCAAAATAAAACTTAAAATAATGTTGCTAAAATAGGTAAACATTCTTTTCACATACATGTAAAGATTCACTAGGTAAATTATAATCAATTATCAAAGAAAATTACTAGCATTTCCACCATGGGATTCTCTTTTGCCATATTAGAATCACACAGAATTTTTTAAAATGCTCATTTTCAAGTCCTAGCCCTAGATATTTTTGATTTTAATTGATTAGGGAATTGAACACTTTTTTTTTTTTTTTTAGGTCTTCTAGAAGTTTCTAACATTAAAATCATGGTTGGGAAAACCCTGAACAGTAGGATAACTAAAAGGAAAGAATTTAGAAGCAGAAAATTTTGGTTGGATACTTTTATTCATTGGCTTTTAACGAGCTTTTTTTCACTCCATCAATGTGTATAATAAATCATAATTCTTTTTTATTTATTTCTTCCATTCCATGTTCACACAGATTATACTTTGATAAAATATTGTGAATTGCATGAATATTAGGGAATCATTAATATATTTTAAAACCATGAGTTTCTTTAGAGAAAAAAAGGATCATTTTAGAATAATATTGAAGACAACTTTTCTGATGTTTCCTCCAGGGTATCTCAGAATGCTACAAAAAAAAGCAAGCATTTTTTTGAGTCATTCAACATTTGTTGGGAGTGGGAAGTACCCCGGCCATTGGCTGGGTGATAACTTCTCATGTTGGAGAGACATGCATTTGCCAATTATTGGAATGCTAGAATGTAATATCTTTGGAATTCCATATGTAAGCTTTTTTGTTTGTTTTTTCAGACGGAGTCTCTCTTTGTTGACCAGGCTAGAGTGCAGTGGCATGATCTTGGCTCACTGCAACCTCTGCCTCACGGGTTCAAGCGATTCTCCTGCCTCAGCCTCCCGAGTAGCTGGGATTACAGGCACGTACCACCACACCCAGCTAACTTTTTGTATTTTTAGTACAGATGGGGTTTCACCGTGTAAGTCAGGATTGTCTTGATCTCCTGACCTCATGATCTTCCCTCCTCGGCCTCCCAAAGTGCTGGGATTACAGGAGTGAGCCACCGCACCCAGCCCATATGTAAGTTTTAAAATTAAATGAGTAGATTACATATTTTCAGAACATTGCATATAACACACTTCATTTTGTCACTGTAGAAATTCGCTTAACCTGTGTAGATCTCAGGAGTACCACGTCTTTCTAAATTATTTTTTGTTCTTTTTGTCTTAAGTCACTAAAGTACTTGGTCATGGTAAAACTGGTGAAGTTTATTTCCTCTGCCACTTATTTCTCACCCTACCATATTCATGACTATTCTACAACCTATTATTTTAAAACTCATAGATAATGGGGAAAAAAGAAGGGACAGATAATTTGGATAGAAAATTCATGCCAGGAGTCTACATCTCCTATGAATGGAGGAATTGCAAAAAAGCTAACAAAATGCTTTAAATACACAGTAAAATACTCCCTTATCTGAGCCCTAGTGCTAAATAAACAATTGAACTATTAAATAATTTGCTGCTATGTTACTAAATCAGAACATTTTATCATAGCAGTTTTTCCATATCTCAATGACATTTTAAAATAAAAGTATACAGCATTATTTGCCTTATTTTGGAAAGCTACAAAAATAATGATCTACTCTGAAATTCAGCAAGAATTGCATTGTTGTTCAAGTGATGAGTTAGCTACATTCAAAGAAGAATTGCTAAGTATTGAAAAAGAAATATAGCTTTAAGTTGTATCTAGATCAGAAAATGACAGAAGCCAAACTTTTAATAAGCAGCTTCAGAGAGAAAGGTAACATGAACTGTTTTTTTCTCCAGGGAAGGCCTTATAATTTAGTGGAGCATACAGTACAACCTCTGTGGTTTAAAGAACATTTTTATTGCAATCAACGTATTTTATGACTCCATGCTGTACTTCTTGATAACTTTTTAACCTGCAAGCCTTGGCATTAACCACAGCTTTGGGGTTAAAGGTTGTTTACTGAGAGAACAAGGAGAGTTCTGAAATAAAACAATTTGAGCACTGTGAGAGGCCATCATTACATGTCAGGAAGCAAAGTATCTGTAATTTATGATTTACAAAGAGAGTATAGTCAGGTGCAATATTCCTGTGCCCTTTTGTCCCAGCTTGAGTAGTCAACTACTAAGGCTCTTGTATTAGCTAAATACATTGTGAAAATTCTGTGTCTTTTAATTTATATTGAGACAGGAAATTTACAGCACTGCACTTGAAAATAAGCATTTTAATGTCAATTGGATTACTCAAAAGACTTCCTGCTTATACCATGATGTAGCCCACAGTTTTCTTTCAATCAACGCAAGATAAGCGGGACTTGTCACTATTTTATTCCATATGCTCTTCTCAAAGAACACATTTACACTGTCAGATTCTACCTGAATATGATATCCTTGTGATCTTAAACACATTTGTCAATTCAAAATAGTGTAACCTGAAAAATTTCATAGTGGTTTACATGACAAAATTAATAACTGATATATTTTGAAGTCGATAAATTTTTCCCCAGGTTAGAGCTGATATATGTGGGTTTAATGAAGAGACAACTTATGAACTTTGCCTGCAGTGGATGCAATTTGGGGCCTTCTATCCCTTTTCCAGAAACAATAAGGCCATTGGAAATAAGGCAAGTGAGAGTCAATTTAAAATGACTGCCATGATTAGTATTAATCTGTAATTAGAAACTTCGGTTAGAAAAAAATGTATACAATCATTAAAATATGAATAAAAATCAAACTGTTCTTTGACAGCTTTCAAAAATATATGATTTAAAAAAAAATATTTTGCATGTCATTCATTTTATCAAGAACTGTGAGAGGGAATGCCAAGAAGTACATT
Organism: Rhinopithecus bieti; assembly: GCF_001698545.2. Taxonomy (NCBI): domain Eukaryota; kingdom Metazoa; phylum Chordata; class Mammalia; order Primates; family Cercopithecidae; genus Rhinopithecus; species Rhinopithecus bieti. Next base: position 785,087 of record NW_016803895.1, on the reverse strand, counting down.
TTGGAGAAATAGCTTTTCTAAAATTGTTTTTGAAAATGCATTGTTTATAATTTCTAAGAGAGGGAGCATACTATATCATTTTAAATAAGCTGTGAAAAATCTTTCGCTTTATGACACAGGTAGCAGCATACAAATGTATCATATTTGAAACTATCCTTAGCAGCTCAGTAATTGACCAAATTACAAGACTTTGTTTTGAGGGCAGGCAGATTGTAGTGTGATCTTGTGCAAGATTCTCTCTTCAGTCTGAAGGCAGAATTATTTCTCAGTTAAATGACTGTGAAGTTGTCCACTCCCTTAAAAAGAAGTTATAGTAATTCTATTGAGAAATCATTTGAGGCTTTGCTGGGAGCTAGTCGTAGAGACTATATAGTACACACTACAGTATATGAACTTCATAGAGTACATTTAATTGAAAAACAACTCTGTAATAATCTACCGTGGTGAAAGGCTTTCAAGTACACATAAATAATATTCAAAAATTGTCTGCTTCACCTTAACACCCTCAAAAAGAAAAAATGTTTTACAAATTCACGCTTTAGTTAATAAGTGTGTTAAAATGTTTCTTTTTAATAGGAACAAGATCCTGGAGTGTTGGGAGAAGAGTTTGCTGCAATTTCTCATTCTTCATTAGGGATTAGATATTTATTGCTGCCTTACTTTTTTTTTTTTTTTTTTTTTTTTTTTTGAGACGAAGTCTCACTCTGTTGCCCAGGCTGAAGTGCAGTGGTGCCATCTTGGCTCACTGCAACCTCCATCTCTTGGGTTCAAGCCATTCTCCTGCCACAACCTCCTGAGTAGCTGAGATTACAGGTGTGCACAACCATGCCAGGTGAATTTTTTTATTTTTAGTAGAGACAGGGTTTCACCATGTTGATCAGGCTGATCTCGAACTCCTGACTTTGCGATCTGCCCACCTCAGCCTCCCAAAGTGCTAGGATCGCAGGCATGAGCCCACTGCGCCCAGCCTATTGCTGCCTTATTAATACACCCTCTTCTACCATTCTCATGTCAGGGGACACACAGTGGTCAGAGGATTGATGCATGAGTAAGTAATATTTAATAGTTACTCAGGTCTTAGATGTTCTACCATTTAGATCCTGTAAGTCTGAGTTTTTCTACTAAGGCAATTGTTTTGGACGTTAAAAATAATAAAATCAGTTTTCTCTTTTCTGACTATGATTAGAAATGATTTACACATTTGGAGAATTTAGTTAAGAAAACAATCAATTATCAAAAGGGAAGGCTGTATCTTGTTGTCTAAATAGTGTGTGTAATATATAAAAGGATGAAATGATTCTTTTCCATAGAAAACTGGGAATATTATGATAAATTTGAAAAAAATTGATTACAATATAGAACATTATATATTTATATCCTCAGTGTGTGGCATAAGCTATAGAATGCGGTAAAAATTCAAAGAAAGGTAAGGTTAACATGAATGGCATAGGAACAGCTCTGTGTAGAAGGGGGGATTGATGCAACTTGAAGCATGTTCAGGATGCAAAAAAGTGCAACAACAACAAAAAACATAGACAATTTGATTACTTGACACTATTTTGACTTTAGCTTTAATACCTAATTATCTTTGGGTGAGGGAAGATAATTGATGTCAATTACTTCACTTGATGACTAGATTTTTATTTCTAAAGCACTGCTTGTACTCCCAAACTTTCCCTGTTTTTACCATTTTGGTCAATTTTGTATTGATCACTATGAACAAAAGTTGGTTGAGTAAAACTAATTATTTATACAAAGACATAAGTTTGATTAAAGTAATGGGTTTTCATTCTAAATGTCTAGATTTCCATCAGATCCTAAAACCCATGAAATCAGCAGAGCATTTCTTTGGGGGCCAGCTTTGATGACTGTCCATGTCTTACAGAGGTAAGTACTAGAATTTTATTTCAGCACAATATAGTTATTTAAAGCAATTTACACAGTGACCATTTTTTACTTAAAACCAGTCTAGTCTTATCACATTTCTCTGCCTTTCTTACATTATTTTTGTTCTTACATTTGAAAACAATGCATTTTACTTCATAAATGCATTTTACCTTATATTTGAAAACAATGTAAAATATACTCATGTATGTCCAAGATCAGATGGTTGTAGATGTGTAGTGTTGTTTCTGAAGCCTCTGTTCTGTTCCATTGGTCTATGTATCTGTTTTGGTACCAGTACCATACTGTTTGGTTACTGTAGCCTTGTAGTATAGTTTGAAGTCAGGAAGCATGATTGCTTCGGCTTTGTTCTTTTTGCTTAGGATTGTCTTGGCTATGTGGGCTCATTTTTGGGTCCATACAAAGTTTAAAGTAGTTTTTTCCAGTTCTGTGAAGAAAGTCAATGGTAGTTTGATAGGGATAACATTGAATCTATAAATTACTTTGGGAAGTATGGCCATTTTCATGATATTGATTATTCCTATCCATGAACATGGAATGTTTTTCCATTTGTTTGTGTCTTCTTTTATTTCCTTGAGCAGTGGTTTGTAGTTCTCCTTGAAGAGGTCCTTTGCATCCCATGTAAGTTGCATTCCTAGGTGTTTTATTCTCTTAGTAGCAGTTGTAAATGGGAGTTCACTCATGATTTAGCTCTCTGTCTGTTGTTGGTGTATAGAAATGCTTGTGATTTTTGCACATTGATTTTGTATCCTGAGACTTTGCTGAAGTTGTTTATCAGCTTAAGGAGATTTTGGGCTGAGATGATGGGGTTTTCGAAATATACAATCATGTCATCTGCAAACAGAGACAATTTGACTTTCTCTTTTCCTATTTGAATACTCTTTATTTCTTTCTCTTGCCTGATGGCCATGGCCAGAACTTCCAATACTGTGTTGAATAGGCATGGTGAGAGAGGGCATCCTGGTCTTGTGCAGGTTTTCAAAGGGAATGCTTCCAGTTTCTGCCCATTCAGTATGATATTGCCTGTGGGTTTGTCATAAATAACTCTTATTATTTTGAGATACATTAAATTGATACCTAGCTTATTGAGAGTTTTTAACATGAAAGGGAGTTGAATTTTGTCACAGGCCCTTCCTGCATCTATTGAGATAGTCATGTGGTTTTTGTCATTGGTTCACATAAATGTGATGGATTACATTTAATTGATTTGCATATGTTGAACCAGCCTTGCATCCCAGGTGTGAAGCCAACCTGATCGTGTTGGATAGGATTTTGATGTTCATCAGGGATATTGGCTTGAAATTTTCTTTTTTTGTTGTGTCTCTGCCAGGTTTTGGTATGAGGATGATGCTGGCCTCATAAAATGAGTCAGAGAGAATTCCCTCTTTTTCTATTGTCTGGAATAGTTTCAGAAGAAATGGTACCAGCTCCTCTCTGTACCTCTGGTAGAATTCAGCTGTGACTCTGTCTGGTCCTAGACTTTTTTTAGTTGGTAGGCTATTAATTACTGCCTCAATTTCAGAACTTGTTATTGGTCTATTCAGGGATTTGACTCCTTCCTGGTTTAGACTTGGGAGGGCATATGTGTCCAGGAATTTATTCATTTCTTCTAGATTTTCTAGTTTATTTGCATAGAGGTGTTTATAGTATTCTTTGCTGGTAGTTTGTATTTCTGTAGGATGAGGGGTGATATCCCCTGTATCATTTTTTATTGCATCTATGTGATTCTTCTCTCTTTTCTTCCTTATTAGTCTGGCTAACGTTCTATCTATTTTGTTGATCTTTTCAAAAATGCAGCTCCTGGATTCATTGATTTTTTTGAAGGGTTTCGTGTCTCTATCTCCTTCACTTCTGCTCTGATCTGTTATGTCACATCTTCTGCTCGCTTTTGAATTTGTTTATTCTTGTTTCTCTAGTTCTTTTATTTTTGATGTTAGGGTGTTGATTTTAGATATTTCCTGCTTTCTCTTGTGGGCATTTAGTCCTACAAATTTCCCTCTACACAGTGCTTTGAATATGTCCCCAGAGATTCTTGTACATTGTATCTTTGTTCTCATTGGTTTCAAAGAACATCTTTATTTCTGCCTTCATTTAGGATTCTCTGTTTAATAAATGGTGTTTGGAAAACTGGCTAGCCATACGCAGAAAACTGAAACTGGACCCTTGCTTACTCCTCATATAAAAATTAACCTAAGGTGGATTAAAGTCTTAAATGTAAGACCTAAAACCATAAAACCCTAGAAGAAAACCTAGGCAATACCATTCAGGACATAGGCATGGGCAAAGACTTCATGTCTGAAACACCAAAAGCACTGGCAACAAAAGCGAAAATTGACAATTGGGATCTGATTAAACTCAAGAGCTTCTGCACAGTAAAAGAGACTATTATCAGGGTGAACAGGTGACCTACAGAATGGGAGAAAATTTTTGCAATCTATCCATCTGACAAATGGCTAATATCCTGAATACATAAAGAACTTAAACAAATTCACAAGAAAAAAAGAAGCAACCCCATCAAAAAGTGGGCAAAGGATATGAACAGAGACTTCTCAAAAGAAGACATTTGTGTGGCCAACAAACATATGAAAAAAAGTGCTCATCATCACTGGTCATTAGAGAAATGCAAATCAAAACCACAGTGAGATACCATCTCATGCCAGTTAGGAAACAACAGATGCTGGAGAAGATGTGGAGAAATAGGCCCACTTTTACACTGTTGATGGGAGTGTAAATTAGTTCAACCATTGTGGAAGACACTGTGGTGATTCCCCAAGAATCTGGAAATAGAAATACCATTTGACCCAGCCATCTCATTACTGGGTATATACTCAAAGGATTATAAACCATTCTACTATAAAGACACATGTACAAGTATGTTGACTGTGGCACTGTTCATAATAATAAAGACTTGGAACCAACCCAAATGTCCATCAATGATAGACTGGATAAAGAAAATGTGGCCCATATACATCGTGGAATACTATGCAGCCATAAAAAATGATGAGTTCATGTCCTTTGCAGGGACATGGATGAAACTTGAAGCCATCATTCTCAGCAAACTAACACAAGAACAGAAAACCAACCACATGTTCTTACTCGTAAGTGGGAGCTGAACAATGAAAACACATGGACACAGGGAGGGGAGCATCACACACCAGGGCCTGTCAGGGGAGGGATAGCGTTAGGAGAAATACCTAATGTAGGTGACGGGTTGATGGCTGCAACAAACCACCATGGCATGTGTATACCTGTGTAACAAACCTGCATGTTGTACATATCTACCCCAGAACTTAAAGAATAATAAAGAATATACATGCTCAATATATACACACATACATACTCATGTAAAACATACTTCACATCAAGTAAATCTGAACAAAAATGAAAGATATGTTTTTCCCATTCAGAAATTCTGAGATTGGTCTCAAGATAATTCATAGAAGTAGAATATTGATCCCAAAGTATATACTGCATTAAAAAGAGTGGTGGTAGAAGTCCCTTTTTCACTTATGCCAATTTAATAGCAAGGAAGTCTACGTGAAGGACATCAATAGCTTCATATAGCCTATTGTAATCAAAATCAAAATTCCTGATTCAATATTGCTTTTTCCATCTCCTCCAGATAGTTGTCTTATCCATTCTTTAATCGCAAAGGAGCATACAGATCATGTTAGGTCACAAAACAAGTATTAACAAATTTAAGAAGATTGAAATTGCACCAAGTATCTTCTTGTACTACAATGGAATGAAACTAGAAATTAATAGCAGAAGGAAAATTGGAAAATTGTAAATATGTGAAAATTAAACAGCACATTTTTTAACAATCAGTGGATCAAATAAGAAATCAAAGGGCAAATTAGAAGATATCTTAAGATATGGTAAAATTTCAGTCTTCTTAAATTTGTTAATATTTGTTTTGTAACCTAACATGTAATCTATCCTAGAGTATGCTTGAGAATAATGAATATTCCCCCAGCTGTTGGGTAGAATGTTCTGTAAATGTCTGTTAGGTTCATGTTGTCTGTAATGTTGTTAAATTTTTTGTTTCTTGATTTTCTGTCTAATTGTTTTATGTATCATAAAAAGGGGGGGTATTGAGGTCTTCTATTATTATTATATTGTTATCTATTTCTCCCTTCAGTTCTGTCAATGTTTGCTTTATTTATTTAGATGTTCTGATTCTGCATGCAAATATATTTATAATTTTTGTATCTTCCTGTTGAATTGACTTTTACTATTATATAATGTTCTTCTTTGTCTCTTGTGAGAGTTTTTGACTTCAAAGTCTATTTTGTCTGATACAAGCATAGCTACCTTTGCACTCTTTTTGTTGCATTTGTATGAAATATGTTTTTCCATCTCTTCATTTTCAATCTTTGATTGATTTCCTTAAATCTGAAGTAAGTTTCTTGTAGCTAGCATCTAGTTAGATCTTGTTTCTTTATTCATTCAGTCACTCTGTCTTCTGATTAATGACGGGAAATTAATGATAGGGAAATTAATGATAGGGAAAAATTTACTATTGACATTTTAATAGTCTTTTGTTTGTCTTACAGTCATTTGGTCCCTCTGTTTTTTTGTTTTGATATTTCTGTTTTAAAAAATTATTTTCTCTCTCATACCTGTCCTTTTTTGTTACTTTTATAGGTATTTTACTTTTGATTATCATAGGCCTTACATAAAATGTAACAGTCTATTTTAAGCTAACAACTTAAGTTCATTCACATAGAAAGAGTCTGTTGTTATTAATTCCCATCCACACTTCATGCTATTGATACTACAGTTTACATCCATTTATATTGTGTATGCATAAACATACTTTCTAGTTGTAGTTACTTTTAATACTTTTGTCTTTTGACTCTTATACTAACAAATAATTTCCTCAGCACCATTACAATAGTAGTTTTCTATATTTGTCTATATATTTACCTTTACTGACAAGTTTTTAAATTTATTATGCTGTGTTGCTTTTCAATGTCTTTTTATTTCAACTAGAAGACATCTCTTTAGCATTTCTTCTAAGGCACACGTAGTGATAGTGAATTTCTTCATCTTTTGTGTATATGGAAACGTCTATGTCTCCTTTATTTTTTGAAGAATGGTTTTGCTGAGTATAGTATTCTTGGTTGTCAGCTTTTTTAATTTTTTTTCTTTCAGTAGTTTAAATAATTCATTCCACTCTTTTTCGTCCTACATTTCTGCTGAAAAATCTGCTGATAGTTTTAAAGGTATTCACTTGTATGAGGCAAGTTGCTTTTCTCTTGCTATTTTCAACATTCTGCCCTTTACTTTTGATAATTTCATTATAAAGTGTGTTGATGTGGGTTACTTTAGGTCCATCTTCTTTGGGATTTCTTAGGCTTTCTGGATCTGTATTTCCACTTCCTTTCCTAGATAAGAAGTTCCAGCAATTATTTTTTTGGTCATGCTTTCTGATCCTTTCTCTCTCACACTTCTAAGACTCGCATTATGCATATATTGGTTGCTCAATGGTATTCCATAAGTCTCTTAAGCTTTCTTCACTCTTTTTCATTCTTCATTCTCTTTGCTTCCCTGACTGAATGTGTTCCAATGATCTGTCTTCATATTTACAAATTATTTCTTCTGCTTGATATAGTCTCCTGTTGAACCCCTTTAGTGAATATTTGAGTTACTTCTAACATTCTCCAGATTTATTATTTCTATTTGGTACTTTTTATATTTTTTATTTCTTTGTTGAAATTCTCACTTTCTTCATGCACTGTTCTCCTGATCTTGGTGAGCCTCTTTATAAGAATTATTTTAAATCTCTGTCAGGTAGATTACACAACTGTTTTATTATGGTTGATTTCTAGAAATTTGTCTTGTTCTTTAAAACATGTTTCTCTGTTTCTTTTTTCTCTTTTGACTTTCTGTGTTGGTGTCTGCACATCAGACAAAATGGTCATCTTTCTTATTCATCGTGTGACTGGCCTTCTGTAGGCCCTCACCCATCAGCATGGACAGATTCTAGTGGCCTTTCCATTCCTAAGGGATCTGCCCCCACAACCCTAACATCTCCCACTAAACCCCACCTCCAATACTGGGGAGCACATTTCAGCATGAGATTTAGAGGGGACAAACATTCAAACTATATCAATAAGCATTTCATATTTTATATTTTTCCGTAACTGTATGACATTTGTCATTGAGCTAAAATGCCACAAAGTAATTACATGGTATGTAATAATCTATATCTACATTATAGTGAGACATTAATATTTTGAAACATAGCAAATTTAGTGTTTTAGAAAAATGATGAATATTATACATTAAAATTCCATAATCTAGACATGAAGTGTGTTTTCTGATACAACATAAATGTTTCATGTAGATTCTCCAGCCCTACTGCATAATCTTATATGAATTCACTAGGACTTGGTTTGAATGCCAACCAATATAAGATTAAATATGTATACAGCTTAATTCATTTTAACTGGAATATTTTAATTCAACACAATAATTTTAAAAGTCAAATATTTTCTTTTTTCCAAAGGGGAAAGATCCGTGTATGTGTATTTTCCTGAAGCAACTTGCTTTGACGTTCATACAGTATATGCTTTATAGATATTTTATAGAAAAAAATAAATTCATTAACTTGGAGATTTTTTATTGTTTTTATATGACTTCTAGAACCTTGGGCTGTGTACTACTTATGACTTAGTTATTTGTGAAGCCTTATGTTTAGAATTGCTTACTCTTCTCAAAATAGTGGAATTGATCATATATAGATCAGCAAATATTTAAGATAAAAATGTGATTATTTTTTTTGGAAGCATTTTTCATGCAAACATTTAAATTCTTAAGAGCAAATGGGGCCAGACACAGTGGCTCATGCCTGTAATCCCAATGACTCTGAGGTCAAGGCAGGCGGATTGCTTGATGCCAGGAGTTCACGACCAACCTAAGCAACTTAGTGAGATACTGAGTCTACAAAATTAAAAAAATAAAATAAAACAAAACAAAACAAAAACCCAAAAACCCAAACATTAGCCAGGCATGGTGGCATTCACCTTTAGTCCTAGCTACTCAGGAGGCTGAGGTGTTTGAGGCTGCTAGTGAGCTATTATCATGCCACTGAACTCCAACCTGGACTGGAGTCCAGAGTGAGACCCCAATTCTAAAATAAATAAATAAATTCTTAAGAACAAATTAATCCCTGCAGTGAGGTTTCTTTATAGTAAAGTGTCATAGAGATTACATATAATCCATAAGACAGGTACTTTATCTTGCAGAAAAACAGAAATCCATTCTGACTAGCTTGAGTATGAGGTTTATAGTAGGGATATAGGTGAACTGACCTAAGAAATCTCATGGAAATTGAAGAATAGCAACTACAACAGTACTGGATTTTATGGAGAATTCTAGGGTCAGTTGCTAGAGTTGGTGAAATTTCAGCCTGGTGTTGTGCCATTCCCAGGGCTCAGCATTCCATTGGACTGTTTTGTTTTACTAATAACTGCTTTGCAAAGGGGACTCAGTTTGTCATGAACTTTTTGGATGAGGCAGGTGAAATATGGTCTGGAGGAAGGGACCCTAAAGCTGTTCATGCTGACTTCTTAGAACTAAATTGAAAAGAGAGCCCTAACTTTCCATGCCTAAGTAACAAAAGGACCAGAGGCTACTACTCCCTTTGACCTTTTCTGCCAGCAGATGAAAGATAGGCTGTCTGCAACAAATCAGACTGATTGCAGGTCCAGTCTTCATTTGCAACTTAGTAGCTCCACTCCAGTCTCTGAATGGCTGCTGTCCACAACCAATCAGATTGATTGTGGGCCACATCTTCGTTTGCATAGAATTATAACTTTGTAACTTCCCTCTAGCCACTGATTGGTTGCTTTTTGTGACTAATCAGATATTTGCACAGGAGTGTGACCTTTGTAACTTCACTTCAGCCTCTGGTTGTCTGCTTTCTGTAACCAATCAGACTGATTGTGGGCTACTACTTAATTTACATGAGGTGAGCATGAAGTGGCCAATAGGAAACTTCTAGGGTAACAGAAGAAGGAAGGTGGCCAATAGGAAACTTACAGGGTAACAGAACTTGTAGGGGGCATTTGAGCACAAGAAAATTCTGTATCTGGGCCCTTGAGGGCTAACAGAAGTAGGGTAACAGAAGTAAGAAGTTACTAGGGTCACAGAAGTAAGAAGTGGCCAATAGGAAACTTCTAGGGTAACAGAACTTCTAGGGGGCATTTGAACCTGAGAAGATTCTGACCCGAGCCACTGCTCGGGTCTGCACCCACACTGTGGAGTGTATTTTTGTTTTCAATAAATCCCTGCTTTCATTCTTTTGTTGCTTCATTCTGTTTTTGCTTTGCCAGGTATTTTGTCCAATTTTTTGTTCAAAACACCAAGAACCTGCACAACTCGCAGTCGGGACCCTCTATCAGTTACACTAACAAGAGACTTATATTTATACAGTCTTTGTGCTTCTGTGAAAAGTGGCAGGCTCTCTCCATATTTTGTAGTTCAAATTACTCCCAAAATATAATATTATCAATCCAACTCATCTTTTCATCCAAGATATACCTAGTCTCTTAGGCAGTGGGAGTTATAGTTGTGATGATCAAGGAGGGTGTTGACTGTGAGAGAGAAGCAATGTGTCATCTCTACCATGGAACTTTCATTTGAACTAATGAGTTCATTTCCCCCATTCTTTTAGTGTGGTTTGATGAACATTGACTAATCTTTCCCAGAAATTTTTCAACAAATTTTATGGGAATGAGTTTTGACTATAAATGTAATCTCAAATTGGGAGCAAAGGTATGTGACTTTTTTTTTTTTTTTTTTTTTTGTTACACATGCTGGAGTGCAGTGGCGTGATTTTGGCTCATTGCAACCTCCACCTCCTGGGTTCAGGTGATTCTCATGCCTCAGCCTCCAGAGTCATTGGGACTACAGGCGTGAGCCACCACACCTGGCTAATTGTATTTATAGTAGAGATGGGGTTTTACCATGTTGGCCAGGCTGGTCTCAACCTCCTGACCTCAGGTGATCCGCCTACCTTGGCCTCCCAAAGTGCTGGGATTACAGGTGTGAGCCACCACACCCAGCCATGACCTATTTTTAAACTACCAATTAGTCATGACTAATTATAATATTATTATATTAAATTTTAACACTTTTTAGTGTATAAGTGTGGTTATAAAGTTAAATTTTTGAAATAAGTATGTACTATTATAATAAATGCTACTGTTATGTGGTTTACATATTGGAGTTTGTACCTTTTTTTAAGCAATGAATTAGACATTTCAAATCACCCTTCCTGTTAGTGAGTTCTATAGATGCTCTGTGGAATTTAAGTGGAAGTTTGGATTTCAACTTCCCATGTCTCTTGAAATGTATGACTTCTTACCAGTTATAGAATTGGAACAGTTAACTCTGGCTTGTTCTATGCTAGTGGGAGTCAAATACTACCTTCTTGGCAGAAGAAGTTTGTTGAAGTTCCTGCTCCACTAAATGCAATTCCTCTTTTCTTTTTTTTCCTTTTTTTTTTTCTTTTGAGAAAAATGAAAAAGGAATGAAACTTCCAACCTGGAGTACAGTGGCATGATCTCCATTCACTACAACCTCTACCTCCCGGGTTCAAGTGGTTCTCCTGCCTCAGCCTCCCCAGTAGCTGGGATTACAGGCACCCACCACAATGCCCAGCTGTTTTTTGTATTTTTAGTAGAGACAAGGTTTCCCCATGTTGGCCAGGCTGGTCTTGAGCTCCTGACCTTGTGATCCACCTGCCTCCACCTCCCAAAGTGCTGGGATTACAGGCATGAGCCACCAATTCCTCTTTTCCTTCGTGGAGTATACATTCTGCCTACACAATTTCCAGCCAGAACAACAAGGCTCAGGTAACAGGCACATCCTGTCTGGAGACTTCACAGGGAATATGAACAACCCTCCTGCTTGCAGAGTGTCCAAGAAGTGGGTGTTGTGAGTAGGGGTCCAGCAACAAGAGACTGGAGTAATCAGTAGTACAATTAGTTGCCTATGTGTGAGTTTATACCTGTGTCTGTGCATATATGTGTGTATGTGAGAGAGAGAAAGCAAAGAGGAAGAGAAAAAGGAGTGAGAGAAATCAGTAGATAATTTTCTGTTCGAGCATTTGATTCAGTTTTAAGCTATCCTTCTCTAAATATATATCTATCATATCATTTTTAAGTTACTAGTGACTTCAGATACACAAAGTCTCTCCAAGATTTTATATGTAGACTAGGTTAGGTCCCAGAGCCTTTTTTTCCCACCTAGGTTATATTTGATTAATCATTTTTGTTGCATAGATATCATGTAATCAAAGACTTTGTCAAGCAAATAAGCAGATTTTTTAAAAAAGCAATAATTTTTTCATACTTCTATTTTACATCAACAATACATAGTAGCAACACAGAACTTTTAATCAACATTAATTAAAAATAAAAATCAGTTAAAATTATACATCATTAGAGAGTTTTGACCAGATATTTAAAAATATTGAACGCACACTGTCCAGCCTGGGCAACATGGCAAAATCCCGTCCCTACAAAACATACAAAAAATTAGCTGGGCATGGTGGTGCTCCCCTGTAGTCCCAGCTACTTGGGGTACTTGGGAGGCTGATGTGGGAGGATCGCTTGAGCTTGGGATTCTATGATCACACCACTGCACTCCAGTCTGAGTGACAGAGCGAGACCCTGTCTTAAAAAAAAGTGCTCAGAGGAGCCCAGAACCAGGTACTGAAGTAGATCCATAGCTTCTAAAGACTAACTTGAATAATAAATCCATTTGAACTTCAAGTTATTATATTATTCATTGCCAAGAAGAGCAGGTCTCATGTCTAACTTTCATTTCAATAGGAAGCATATAATGACATATGTGTGTTTTATATGAAACCAAAACATTTTTCTTTTATTTTTTTCTTTTTTTGAGATGGAGTCTTGCTGTGTCATCCCGACTGGAGTGCAGTGGCGCGATCTCTGCTCATTGCAAGCTCCGCCTCCCGGGTTCATGCCATTCTCCCGCCTCAGCCTCCTGAGTAGCTGGGACTACAGCCACTTGCCACTAGGCCCAGCAAATTTTTTGAATTTTTTGTAGAGACTGGTTTCACCATGTTAGCCAGGATGGTCTCAATATCTTGACCTCGTGATCCGTCCGCCTTGGCCTCTCAAAGTGCTGGGATTACAGGCGTGAGCCACCACGCCTGGCCAAAACATTTTTTAAAGGAACTTTCACTGTAATTCAAGTTCTCCAAAAGTAAGTTTGTTTTATTGCGTGCATTGTGTAGTTCTTTTCTTGTTATGCACCTTTCTGTTGCCAAGTGGTTAAAATTAAATCCTTGAGTCTTGTCTCCATTGTGGAAAAACAAAAATGGGGCTCATGGATTCTGACATTTTTGCTCCTGAGATGTTAATAAGACTCCCAGCTGTGCAGACTTACTAAGTTATTATTCAGGCCTCATTCTCCCTGGAATTCCATTGCTCATACCTTAAAATCAGTTCCCAGGATCTCTAATCCAACAACTTTGTGACAACTTTGTTACAACTTTCTTTTTGTTGTAGATAAGCCAAAGAAACTGAGGGATTTGCCTTCAATCAGCATTGTAGAATAATTGTATCATTTCGTTAATCATAAAACATTTCCTCTTTTCCAGTGGAAGGCTCTTTGTTAATTGCATTTGATGAGATGTCTGCACTATTGCTATAACATTTTTTTCTTTTTTCAGATTGAACTATTCAGAGGTAGAATAGGATGCTTAGGGATATTTTAAGTTTCTTATCACTGGAGGTCTTCAAAGATAAACTTGAACATTTGGTAAAGATAATAAGTGAAGATTTGGTAAAGATGTTTCAGAAAAAAACTCAGCAATTTTCTGAATAGTTCTATAAGATGACTGGAGATAGACTTTTCTAACCCTGAAAATACACACTTATGAAAGAAAATTAGTATCAATTTTCACTCTTCCTCTATAGCCGTCTGAATCCTTTTGGCCTCAGAATTGCTCTAGACAAACAGGGAGAAGCATCTTGCTCCATTTTCTGGGATGATGGTGATTCTATTGGTAAACAGACTAACAGCACAATAGTTGAAATGTTCTGAATTTCAATATAACTTTATTTAACATTATTGGAGACCTAGGCCCACAAAGTAAATATGATGTAATCAACATAATAGCAAAATTCTGCTTTTTTCAACATTACTGTACAGGAACATGAAATTTTCCTTATCTCTGACACGCCTCTGGATTAAGCAACACAGGTGAGACATTATCTCCAGGAAGGTGCTAACAAAATACACTATGGTTACCTGAGAGAAGAACATATTTCTCTATTTTACTAGTGTGCTGAAATAAAATTTCTTCTCATGAATACACTGACATTTTGGGAAGAATGGGGACACCAGTCTTAAGGAGTAGGGATTTGAATGGAAAGTTGTTTAGCTGTTAAGTCAGAGAAAGAAGACACTACTGAGGTTCTGTGGTGAATAGACCTGAACCCTTCGTTGAAGAATGTTGTGTAGTAGAGGAAAAAGGTATGACTTGACCCAAGCAAACAGGTCAAGATATAGCTATCAAAAGCACAGCATCAGTGTTTTGTTTATTTATTTATTTTTTTAAATCCCTATGTTTTCCTTTGATCTAATATCATGGATCAGTAAATTATTAGGAAAGACTTTTAGGCCCAGCATGGTGGTTCATACCTGTAATCCCAATGCTTTGGGAGGCCAAGACAGTAGGATCACTTGGGCCCAGGTTCAGGACCAGCCTGGGCAACATAGTGAGATCTTATCTCTACAGAATGTTTTTAAATATTTAGCCATATGAGGCAGCACATGCCTGTAGTCCCAGCTACTCAGGAATTTGAGGCAGGAGGATTGCTTGAACCCAGAAGTTGAGGCTATAGTGAACTATGATTGCATGGCTATACTCCAGCTTGGGTGACAGAGTGAGACCCTGTCTCAAGAAAAGGATTTCCTCAGAACAATAGAAATGACTCCCATGAAAAGAATGAGGCATACTTACTATATACATGGATAAATATATTCAAAGAGGCTCCATTTTACAAATCAGAAATGAGTTTTCAGGGACTCATCACAGACAATAATGCTTCTGAGGTTACTGCTCAGCACATTTCTTCTTTCTCCACATTTAGATCACATCTTTCTTTTTTTTCTTGTCTCTCTTTCATCAGTGAGTAAGACAGGCAAGAAGAAGAATCATTTTAATAAAAAAGATGAAAAGATAGAACAACAGAATGTGAAGCCAAATGGGATGATACTCTCCTAGTCTTACATATAGATAATATGGCTGGTTGCTTCCGGATAGAAATTAAGGGAAATTAAGGGAAGGTACAGAAGTCCCCTGCCAGGGCCTGGATTTTCGTGATAACTACAACTCTTTTATGTCCCTTTTAGTTTTCTTTATTTTCTTTTCTCTCAGCGAATTATCTCAGGATAAACTGATTAAATATCTAACACTTGAAAGAGATTGTTTCTGAATTTCAGAGGCAAGAATAGAAATCAGAAGAATATTGGCAGTGGGAGAGAGATATGCCTATGTCTGTCTACGATTGTGTGTTTGCATATATGGACAACATAGATTCAGGAGGAGGTTGTCCACAATGACATTATATCATATCCCTCCTTGCTAAATGAAAGTGTTGGAAACATGTCTAAAACAAAGTTCCTTGTCTCTTATTTTTCCATATAAAATGAATGAAGAAATGAGGAAACAGTAGAAGGCATGGTAAGGTGATGAGGTCTACTTCACCAGATTAACTTTAGTTTTTATTTTCCAAAGAACATCTTGAAAATGTAAGTTGGAGGCCAGTGGTTAATCAATTAGAAAAGTTTCCCCAGAGGATTCTAAGTAAACAACCTAGGACAACTTGTGGGCTTGGAGCTTCGTTGATCAAAATCTAAATTAAAAAAAATAAAGATAACATTGACCTTTATTTTCTGAAGTTAATGTTTGTTTTGTAGATTCTATTGAAAGAAGGGAGTATTTTATGTCCAATACACATTCAGTGATGTAAGTTTAGGCATTCAGTATTTGTGACATAATAGTTCATTTTTCTGAAGAAAACTATGTACCAAGAGATCTTAAAAATAAGTGTTTCAAAGTATTGGCAGTTCCCCAAATTACTTTTCATTGTACATTTCTGTGTATGTCATCATTTATTTAAAAATGTTTCTCTCCCCTAACAACAGAGAATGGTGAAAACCACTGTGATTAAAAATGGCTACCTTGGAATCAACAATCTGCCATATGGCACAATTCAGATCCTTGGTCTGACTTCAAAGTCAAATAGTATTACTGTAAATGGAGAAACATTCCAAGCGACAGACTACCATATAAGTCTAATAATAGGGAAATTTTAAAAACTATTGACTTAAATGGCAAAGTTTCCTTAATTAAGTCATGTACATGCTAATAATTGAATTTTCCCTGAATACTGTCTCTTTGCAAAAACCACAGTAAATCACATTTCTTAAATAACAGATTGCATATTTCTGAAGCACAAGGAAGACAATGTCATAGAGTTATATTTCCAGACAAAACTGTTCCCATATCAGGACTAGAAATTTTGTTGGATTAAATGTCACAGGCAATATCATGTAAGGCTGGTGCATTATCTGGCAAGTGTAACATTAAGGAAGGATAAATGGGAATCTAAAATAAATGAGAATTAAGTTTATAGAAAATTGAAAGTGGAAAGTTTGATTTAAATTCTTTCATCTAACAGATATTCATTTAACTGAGCACCCAGGGAGGTGAAGTGACTTATCAAAGTCATATACCCATAATAACTGACAAAACTGAGTCTTGATCTTGAAACTCCTGACAGCTCATGCCTCTTTCCTTCTACTCTGTTCTATCTGGAAATTAAGCATATTTAGTGAGCTCCTGCTGAGAGTTTGAAAGTTATGCTATAGATGCATGCTTATGGATACAAGACATGGTTCCCACTCCTGAAGAACTCAATGAATAGTATGCTGAATAGACATCACTTCCCTACAATATGAGGAGAAATCTAGAGATTTCAGAGTCTCCGAAGCCCCTGTGTCTAATACCTTGTCACACAATACAACATAATTGTCTCTATAAATACAGAGAAGTGTCATAGAGCTCAAAATACTAGATTTGCTTTTTTTAATCAAAAAATAATTGATAACAAGGTTGTTTGATGAATAATCTATGCAAAATATACCCTTCTCTATCTAAATGCATTTTTCTCTAATTGGGATTTTTTTTTTAGTCAGTTTGATATCATAGTCTTAACAGTAATTCTTTACTTGAAGTTTTATAATTTACAAAGAAGTTTTAGCAACATGACTCCATTTGATTCTCACTATGTTCCTGAGAGATAGATCTGTATAGCTGACATTATCATGCAGATTTTAGAGAGAAAGAAATGATGTCTTAGAATGATCTTGCCGTTAGTAATGGAGGGGTAGGAAACTTGGTCTGCCCTCCCTGCTCTCTGTGTTCGTTCTTTTTTCTAAGTTACCTGACAAACTAAAGCTGGTTGTTGAGGTCAAGAAAACAAAAATACTTCTGAGAAACTATTTTCACAAACTTTTGTTTCATGTATGTGTGTGGCTGATCTTGAATTAAAGAAACAAAAAACAAAAACAAGAAAAAACTTGATAAAGTTCTGTAGGATACAAAAGTCACTTTCTAATGAAATAAGCTATTGAATTGGAGGGGTCCATAGGCTTATCATCTTAGGGTCTGTAAATAATTTAGTCCAATGTGTGAATGTGTGTGTGTGAATACATATGTATTATATGCATATTTCATACCATATACACATTATTACATATAAATGTGTAAAAGTTTTCCCTTGACCCTTGATAACATTTGATTGTCTTTATGGCATCATAAGTTAATTCTGATGACTTCAACTGTAATTAAATTTCTTTACATCAGTTTACTTTCATTAATTTATTTCCTTTCTCATCCATAACAGAAAATTATTTTATGGATATTTGCACCCCTTTCCCAGGAGCTGACCATTTTATTTCATAAAGTAAAAGGTTGAAAAGTTTTCAAAATAACCAAAATAGTAGTGAAAATTATCTATAACCGTTATTTATAACAGCTAAAATTATTTGAATAATATGGAAATTATTTAATTTAAATAGCAATACAATTAAAATAATTCAATCTTGTGTGTTGTCTGTGTTTATTACTCAAATTATCTGACAGTGTCTCTTACAAATGCTAGAAAAACTGCTGAATAAATTTTATCTGCCTTATGTGAACTAATAGATGATAAAATGCCGAGCTGATAAATAAGATTGTTTCTTGGTTCTCAAAGCAAGCCTCTAAAAATACTTTGGAGAGTTTTTAGTTCAGTCGAAGGCTTGTGAACCCAATGAAACTTGGTAAATCTCTGGCAAAAAGTGGCATTTTGCATTAACTTTTCCACAGAAAATGTTCTTAAAAAATGGGAATATACCCGATTTTCATTTTATATTACCTGAATTATTTCTTAGGAGTAAAATAAGAAAACACAATTTCTGATTTTTGTGACTTAAAGATATCTCTAAGCCCAAGTTTCCTAGTAAGAGTCAGGCATTTAAAGAAATTATTCATTTATCTTTTCAAAACAGTGGCTTAAGTATTTATTGCACCAAATTAACTATTAAATGATGACTAGGGTATTGAGGAGCGGCCATGAAGTAGGAGGAAACCAAGAGAAAGTAAGGGTTCAAGAACTAGTCTTTCATGAAGTAAGACCTCTAGGTAAAATGCTATGGGTAGGTCAAGTAAATAGGCACTGAGAAGTGACCATCAGGTTGGTCACAGTGAGTGTTATTAATGAACATGGCAAGAGGGGATAAGGTAAACTGGAGCAGGTCTAAGAGAGAATGGGGAAAAAGAGTGACTAGAGAACACTCTTTAGTGGAACTTAGCTGTAAGGGGCAACAGAAATTGAGTAGTTGTTGGAGGAAATGTGGGTACAGAGTTAAAGTTTGCTTTGTTTTGTTTTACGATGAGAGATTTTACAGCATGGCTGGGTATGAAAATAAGATGGATAAATACAGATAAAAACTGATGAAAGGGATAAGAGAGGTAAAAACTTCAGGGACTAAGTCATTTAAAAAAGTGTGAATGGAAGGAATCTAATGCACAAATAAAGATTTGGCATTAGAGTCGGGCGCAGTGGCTCACGCCTGTAATCCCAGCACTTTGGGAGGCTGAGGC
Source organism: Rhinopithecus bieti (assembly GCF_001698545.2). Lineage (NCBI taxonomy): Eukaryota > Metazoa > Chordata > Mammalia > Primates > Cercopithecidae > Rhinopithecus > Rhinopithecus bieti. The sequence goes on along the minus strand of NW_016803895.1, from coordinate 765,982 downwards.
GGGCGGATCATGAGGTCAGGAGATCGAGACCATCCTGGCTAACATGGTGAAACCCCATCTCTACTGAAAATACAAAAAAATCAGCCAGGCGTGGTGGTGGGGGCCTATAGTCCCAGCTACTTGGGAGGCTGAGGCAGGAGAATGGCGTGAACCTGGGAGGCGGAGTTTGCAGTGAGCCAAGATCGTGCCACTGCACTCCAGCCTGGGTGACAAAGCGAGACTCTGTCTCAAAAAAAAAAAAAAAAAAAAAAAAAAAATTTGGCATTAGATAAAAGCACAGAGAGTTCATTCATCCCAATGGGATAGAAAATAAATGTGTGTTGGTAGAGATATGGGCTGATTTGTAAATTTGGTGGTGGGAAGGTGGAATTTCCTTTTTAATGGCTTATCTTTTTTCAATGAAATAAACAATGTTATCATCTGAGAATGAGGATAAATAAAGAAGTATTAGAAATTTGAGGAAAGAGAAGAAGATGGGAGAAGAAGAAAAATGAATTGATGAGAGAGATTAATGTGATTGTTATTTAGTACCAAAGGCCCATTTAAAGTTACATCAGTTAGCATGATTTGTGATTTCTCCAACCAGTTTCAGCTGTTTTGGTGCAAGTGGGAATTAGATGGAGAGTAGAATTTAGTCAAGTTGGGAATTTGGCCATGAGAATACAAAGGAGGGAGAGAGTGGAAAAGACATGGAAGGATAAAAGAGAATAATTATAATGATGGAACCTGGAATTTGAGTTAAGCAAGAAAAGAAATGACATGCAGAATTAGAGGGACAAAAAAAATTGATAGGGTCAATAGATCAGAAGTCTCAGTGAGCTGGAGGAATTGCTGGAGAGAGGGAGAGGGTTGGGAAGTTGGCAGCAGGGGAGTGGGATTCTTGAAATTAACTTTATGTAGGCAGTGTCTGTTCAATGACTACCACTTATAAATGTATGTTTGGTTTGATTTTAAAATATATGATTTAAAAATAAAGTGCAGGCAATACTTTGGTGATGTCTAAAATCTATGTTTAGAGGTACTCTCTGAGCTTGAAAAGACTGAGTCAAAACCTTCTATACACCTATTAGAATGGCTAAAATCTTCTAAAAACCTGGCAATACCAAGTGCTGTTGAGGATGCAGGACAATAGGGACCCTCATTCAGGAATGCAAAATAGTACAGCCACTTTGGAAGACAGTTTAGCAGTTTTTCATAAAAGTAAACACAGAGTTACCATGCCTTATGCCTATATAAAAACCAGCACACAAATATTTATAGTGGATTATTCATAATTGCTAAAAGCTGGAAGCAACCAAGATGTCCTTGAATAGGTGAATACATATAGTAATGACACCCCAGTAGCAACAAGCACACTTAGCACTCAGATCTTGATGTCTAAAAACATTCTTCAATATAAAGAACTAGGCCAGGGATCTCTGGAGAAATGTCTGTTTTTAGGGATGAGACAGGAAATACACAAGATGAGTCTGGAGCATAACATAGTTCCAAAATTTATGGAAGTGTTCAAAAATGACATGATGGGAATATGCCAAAGGGACACAGGAGCCAACATAAAAGGTTCCCAATGGCTGAAGCTGGAATTCGATTTTACCCTAAGGATAAAATAAATGTCTATAGACCGAAATGATATGACTAAATGATTGAAAATAAGTCAATGTGGGGAAAGAGACACATCTCCCTTAAAGAAGAATTCTAAATGACTTATAAAAAGACTTCCCTCTCAACTCTGGGCTACACTTGGTGACTTCCTTCCAAAGAGCACATTTTAGAACAGGGGAGAAATAAAAAAGTAACCATACAGTGGAGAAACCTGACAAACACTGCCTCAGACTGATGGTCAAGTTTAGTATCATAAGTGATAGATTGTGCTGATAGTATATAGTCTTAGTCTGTGGTGTTGAAAATGACACTTCACCCGTTATGAGCTTCCTCTCAAAAAAGTCATAACCCCAGTCTAACTATGAGAAAAACATCAGACAAACTCAAATTGAAGGATATTCTACAAAATACCTGACCAATACTCTTAAAAACTGTCAAAGTTATTAAAATCAAGGAATGCCTGAAAAACTGTTACAGTTGATAGGAACCTGATGAGACATGATGATTAATTATAACATGATACCTTTAACAGGATCCTGGATCAGGAGGCCATTATGAAAAAAGCTAATGAAATCTAAATACAGTGTTGAATTTAGTTTATAATCATATATAAATATTGGTTAATTAATTATTGACAAATATACCATAGCAGTATGTTAGCATACTGTTACCAAGATGTTAACAACAGGAGAAAGTGGTTGCAAGGTATGTGGAAACTCTGTACTATCCTTGAAACTTTTCTGTAAGTCTAAAATTGTTCTAACCCAAAAAAGTTTATGAAAAAGAAAGCATCTGGAGCTTCATAAGGGTCCATATTTTCGCCTGAAATTTAGCATTGTCTTCCCAGTAGGAGTCATTGCAGTCACTGTTAAATTATCTTTTCAGGTCATCGCCATTTCAACTTCCCATTCATTATGACTTCCTCCAAAGAAAGTTGCTGTGATACCAATATGGTACTTGAAACAAATGGGCTGGTTATCTTAAGCCTGCATACAATGTAAAACAATTATGGAAATATAAACATCTTTTTAATTTCAAGAGCTTCCAGCCATTTACACTATTCTAATGAAAACGTTGTTAAAATCCAGATCGCTCCCAGTCTTAAATTTATGGTCGACCCAGGAATAGAGAGATGCAATAAATATTACATGGATATACTTAATGATTTTTACAGTTTGCGACCCCTAGTATTATCAGCATGAGACAAATAAACTTATGTCTTTATTGAATAAATGTCTGTTGTGGGCCTCCCGTGTGACAAGCATTGTGCTACCCGCTGGGATGCCATGAAAGAGCAAGACATCATCTTGGGCCTCTGACATTGACATCCTTCTTTAAGGAGCTATGTCAGGGGCAACTGGGAAAGAGAGAATAAATTGTGGCAAAGACCAAGCATCTTGCCAAACTGTTTTAAAGTCCTGGATGTCGATACTGAGCCCACATCCCTAGGTCTATCTCCATAAGACAGAATAAAATGTCCCAAAGCCCCTTGCAGGGACTCCTGTAGGTCAGGAGAGACAGTAGGAGATTTTTCCAAAACTGTACTCTTTGTCTTTAATGACCAAAGAAAGAGGCATGAAACATTTCTCGCTATTGAGGACTATCTTACCCTATAACTTGATCCCCAGAGATGTTTGAAATTTTCAAATGAACTTTTTAACAGCTACATAAAACAAGTGTTCCTTTTCGGGAGAGATAGGTCTCATTACATGGCAATGTGCCCCACCCCATCCAAATATCATGACTCTCCCTGTCAGTGGGCCTTTTCTGCAGTAAGGATCTTTCAAGTGACTCCATTAATTCTTAGCACTTTGATACTATCCAGGATCTTTCATGCAGGAGTTTTTAAAACACATGTGATTTTATAAAGAGAATGATTTCAAAGCATATTGAAACTAATCACTTGACTATCACCTTTAAAATATTTCTTAACATTTTCTTAAGCCAATATCTTAAACTTTTAAAGCCTGGAATCTTTTAGAACTAAGACAGAAAATCCTCATGCAGCATCCAACAACAAAAAGCTATATATTGGACCAAGCATGATGGCTTATGCCTGTAATCCCAGCACTCTGGGACCCTGGGGGAAGGGAGAGGATTGCTGAAGCTGGGAGTTTGAGATCAGCCTGGACAATATAGTGAGACCCCGTCATTACAAAATATAAAAATTAGACATTAAAAAAATAAAAAGCTATATATAATTTCCTTGGTTTTTTAATTCTTCATAGCTAGTGGAATTATTTTATGAGAATAAACAATATTAAAAAAAAACAGAGTTCAATGACGATATTATGGTTGTCAATTCATACTACTCGGGAAACATTTATTTTCAAACATAATCTAAAGATCAAATTTCTGCCTATTTCTAACAGAAAATGTAAACTCAAAGCCTATATCAAAATAATATTACCTCATTCCAGTTTCAGATGCAGTATATGTAACAAGTGGGCAAGATGGAAGCTTTCTCACAAAATATATTTCATATATTGATTATGGATCAATTTCTCTTATTTGCAAGCAAAACAAAGCCCTCTTGTTACTTTCCTCAGTGTATTGATACAGAAAGCAAATTCACTCAGCTTTTCCACACAAGGAAAACAAATGATACTGAAATTTGAAGGAAATTAGTGCCAATTAAAACAATTGTGCAACTGTGAAAAGGGGCATGTTTATACTTAGATTGCTGCCCTTATGGTATACTTAATAATGGAAAATCTAACAATGTGATGTCTAAATCAAAGCTTGTACTTTTCAGCAAAGTTTTAACTTTTATTTTCAAATGATGCTATTTCTATTGTGGCTCAAAATTAGAGCATATTTGTGTAAATTACGTAAAATGCATGCTGGAAGGTTCATTGTGCCATCACATTTTTCCATGTGCATTCCCCATTCCATCTGTCTTTTTTTTTTTTTCTGTGAGAAATCTGTACATGTTAAAATAGATTACTTCTTGAAGTGTTAATTGTGTACAAGAGAAAACTCAACTGTGAATGGGTTGTCACCATCAAGGGCTTCACAATTTTACTCTTTCTGGGCTTTCTTGTATGCGATAGTACAGCGTTCAGAACTAGGCAGACACAATAATGTTAGTAGCAACAGCCTACATCCTCAGACATTTGTAAATGAATTTGTAGGTGACTTACAGACATACAAGCAAAGAGGCTCCCAAACACTGAGCAAATAGACGTGAAATGAAATATTCATATTCTATAGAAGTATAGTATCGTCAACATTTCTTGAGGGAGCATACAGGTTTTTGTGGAAGCCTATGTTAATATAAAGGAGTTCCTCTGGTTGGTAGAAGATTTTGTACATAACAAAGATTTCAGATGTTTCCAAATGAGGAAAGAAAGCAATCTTGTTAAACCTAAGAAAGGTATTTTGAGGGGAAACACAAAGTGAGTGTCCTTGTGTGTCCCTTCAAAATGCCTTTCTTAGATTCAAAGATGCCTTTGAAAGATTCAAAGTGGAAAGCATTAAAAAGCTTTTCAAAAGGAGGGAAATTGGCTGACCATAGAGAAGGAAAGGAAACAAGGGAGTCCAAGATGACTTGGAAAATTAGATAGTATTTCTAATAAAACAGGAAAAATACTGTAATTTATTTAACAGCAGATGAGTTAAGTTTCTTAGTTACAAACCTTACTATGATGCTGAACATGAAGGATCACAGTGAACTGAGATGTAGACCACACTCAAATCCAGAAATAGAGAAAGTTAATCTGCAGACAAATCATTATAGCTGAATAAATATCACAATATGTTGTATGCCATTGTTTATGTTGAAGGTATGTGTAAGTCTGTGTGTCTTTCTGGGTATGTGGGAGTGTAGAGCTACATACACAATTCACTCCCCCATCCATACAATGCACACACAAATGGAGATATTCAGTGATATATCTGGTGGACTAAATATCATGTACTTTTAGCTTGTGGAATCTCTAAAAAGGATAATGTAGGTGTGAACATAAAGCAAAATGGAAAGTAATGTAAAATAGAATGTAGGGAAATCAAAGGTGTCTTCTCACTGCTCGAAGCAGCATCCTGGTGGAGAAGTATCACAGCATGGAATAAGCCTGGGAGTAAGGTCAAGAGTGAGTCTTTGATCATGGTAAATGCTGCCTCTTAGGAGGTTGTTTCAAATCAGATTAAAATTGCAATGAAGGCATTCCTCTTCTACTGAAGGTAAATAAAAAAATAAGATTGTTTCTGGATAGAATGGGATCACCAGGATTGCATTTATCCTCCCACCTAAAACAACTAAAACCAAACCAAACAACAACAGCAGCAGCAACAAAAAAAAAAAAAAAAAAAAAAAAAAAAAAAAAAAAAAAAAAAAAAAAAAAAAAAAAAAAAAAAAAAAAAAAAAACAGAACAAGAACATAGGAAGCAAGAGTTTTCTGGCAGTGGATAACAGGTAGTAAAGAGTACAGGACAATGAGAGGCTGTAACAAATGAGGTAACAGCGTGTCCCAGTTTCCTGTCTGGAAAGAGCTCCCAAGCCATTGTGCAGAGAGGGAACCCAGGAATAGACCAGCTGACTCCGCAGATTAAGAGACAGTTTGGAGTCTGAGGAGGCCAAGGCAGCTAAAATCTGCAGGGCAGGGGACCAGAGAGGAGAGAGTTTTCCCACGTTGCTGTTAAAGCAGCCCCAAATTGCTAGAGTGAAAGAAATCAAATACTATAGAAATTCAGTTCTTACTAATCTACTAATCTAATCCACTAATCAATTCTAATCTAATTATAAAATACTTTCAATTTTCCATTACCATTAAAAGGTACAATTTCTAATCCACAATAGCTCTTTCTAAAATCTAATTCTGTTACCCTCTGCAGCTGAGCTTGTAGAGTACCTTCAATTCTCCTCCAACTTCCCAAACCCATCAAGAAACTAGAGTGGCTCTGGTCTTTGCTCTGTTGCCTCCCCCATTGCTCACATCTCTAGACTTTCCCTACCAATTCTCCATATTTCCATCACAAAAGCCCAAGGACTAATACCTAAAAGCCTCCTTAAGGAAGAGGAAGCTGAGTGGGCTGAGAAAGATTCTTCTAAGCAGTTTTGGTGGAGGAGAAAAGAGGGAAGACAAGAGACATCTACATGTGCATACACTTGCTCTTTTTATAGACAGATAAAAGCTCATAGATATTTTGCATTCTCCTTTTGCAAAGAGTTAAACAATCTCTACGATGGTCTACCCTAAGAGCAAAATAACTGCATTCTGGTTATTCATCAGAATGGGCAATGCTGAATTTGCAGTTTGTAATATTTAATATGAATCCACTGTGACAAAACTAATAATTAAATCAACTGCAATTATCTCCACATTCTTCATTTGGGAAAAAAACAAGCTGCTAGAAAGGACTTTTCTTTCTTTCTTTCTTTTTTTTTTTTTTTTTTTTTTTTTTTTGACAATTTTCTGGCAAAACCTAAAAATATTGAATTTAATTGAAGGAAACAAACCAATTTAGAAGCCAAGAACAGTATTTGAAGCCTCTATTGCTTTTTGAATAACAAGTCATCTATTTTAATCAGAATCTAATACACACAACAGAGAGAGAGAGAGAGAGAGAGATGCCAGATCCCTTCCACATAGATTTTTATCAGTATATATGGAGCATTCAGTTAGCTCTCACAACCAATGCTAAATAAAACATGCAAAGGTGATACTGAGCAGATGGACTTATTAAAATAACCTAATAACTCATGAAATGTGTTAATCTCTTGAAAAGAAAATCAAATGAAATTATTGCACATTCATGTACTCTAACTGCCACATTCTGAGTAAAATTCCTTGATTGCAAAATTTGAAGAATGAATTTTAAGCTGAGTGTTATAACTGCAAATAAAATGATCAGAATTTTCCAAAGAAAAATATTATTGAAAGAGAAATACAAAACTGCATTAACATTTAAATTCTTTGATTTAAATGCTATCAGGTAAAGATGCTCATAGGATAAAAATAACCTATAAATAAAATGCTTTTCTCCTCAGAGCCTTGATTTTTATTTCAACGCCAAACTCAAATATAACTTTGGCTCTCATCTACAAGCTTGGATGAATCACATAACCAATATCTTGTAGAAATAAAGATAATTTATCTGCATCTTCTTAGGCATAATTAAAAGTAGGGCAGAAATAGGACCTCTCAAGTGGAGGATACAAAGATGCCTTTAATTTGAGGCAATCTATTTACTTATAGTAATAGGCAATCTATGTCTTAGGCTTTGTATAAAGGTACGAATCTGTACTGAAACAGAAGGTAAGTAATGGCACTACTGGAATTCAATGGAGACAGGGGAAGACGGTTGAGTAGAGCACTAGGATTCACCAGGTGGAAACCATCTATCTGCATCCACGGATAGTATCCTCAAATCCGAAAAGAAAGAAAAGCAGGTGTGGCCACATTTCTTAGTCCCTCTTCAACAGACCTAATCTTGTCTTTCTGGCACTATAAATTTCCCCACGGTGGCAAATCAGAAAGAATTGCTTGATATGCCTTGAATCAAATTCCCCTCAACACTCAGTCTTAGAACTAGAGAGACCAACACTAACATACCATTTACAATGCAAAACAGAATTAAATGTGTGCTATAAGGCAAACAGAGATCATGTGCTTTAGGGGGACCAGCGAGAGCCCAACTCATTCCAATGAAAAACATCCAGGGAACTCTTGGGCGAATGGCAGTGGGGGTAGTGATAGTGAGGAAAAGAAAGAGCTATGGAGGGGCCAGTGGAATTATCATTTGAGAGAAGAGTAGACTATTGCAAGTTAGAAAATAGGAAAAATAAAATTTCCAGGAAAGGGAAGAGAATGAGTAGAAACAAAGATTATAGGCTAAGATGTTTAAAGTTTTGGTTTTCAGAAAGTTTTCCTTAGCATCATGTTATTGAATAAAATCTTCCTTTCTCACTGATTTTTAGTATTATTTTAGTCATATTTTAACTTCTTAGATGGACCAGTTTATCAAATGTGATATCTAAATTATACCATTCCACATATTTGTCTATTTGCTTTAGAGAACCTCTGCATTACTAAATCCATATGTTATTAATAGCATCTCCACATGTTAGTTATCTGTTTTTGGGAATCAAAATTTTGTCTGAGAAAACTAACCAATAGCCTAGGCCCGGCATGGTGGCTTACACCTGTAATCCCAGCACTTTGGGAGACTGAGGTGGGAGGATCACCAGAGGTCAGGAGTTCGAGACCAGCCTGGCCAACATGGTGAAACCCTGTCTCCACTAAAAATACAAAAATTATCTGGGCATGGTAGCACACACCTGTAATCCCAGCTACTCAGGAGGCTGAGGCAGGAGAATCACTTGAACCTGAGCGGCAGAGGTTGCAGTGAACTGAGATCACCCCATTATACTCCAGCCTGGACAACAAGAGTTAAACTCCATCTCAAAAAGCAAACAAACGAACAACAACAAAAAAAACCAACTAAACAAGAGCCTATTACTTATTATTTTAAAGAAAAAAAAAATGCATTATACTTCATCCCAAATTCACCAGCAAATTTTCTGAAATTCAACTAAAACCTAGTAAATACAAATATAATATGAAACTATAGTATTAGTATCTATAGTGCTTTAAACATAGTTTCTACAGACTATCAGTCATTGTTTTAAAAAACACAACTCTTGCTTTTTATATGGCAATATAGATTTTGCATGCTGTACTATGGTAAACACACAGAAAAAAATAAATTTATTGAGATAATGTGCACAAAGAGTAACAAACCAAAAACAGGAAAATTTTTTGTGATAAACTTTATTTGCCAAGTAAGACAGAGACTTTAAACTTATAAATGGAGGGGAGTTTAAATGCATATTCACTCAGTATCCTTTTCAAAATGTCTAGCATATGATTCCAATAATGTACCCAATTGTATACAGAATGTAATTTAAACAGTTTTTTGCACATCGTTAAATGTTGTATTGAATTTGGAAGAAATTACTGTACTTTTTCTAAATAAATATTGTATGATAAGACATGGATTGATAGATACTTGCATTCTATACATTTGCATACTAAAAACTAAGAAGCATGAAAAAACAGGTGAAATGTGAGTAAGGATTTATATTTGATTCAATGGTATTGTGCCAAAGTATAATACCAATATTGTATCAGTATTGATTTCCTGGTTTTGACAATGTATTATAAGATTATTTCCATGGGGGAAGCAGGGTAAAGGGTACATGGGGACTCTGTACTATTTTTTGGCAACTTCTTATGAATCCAAAATATTTCAAAATTGAAGGGGTGGCCTGCCCCTCCACACCTGTGGGCATTTCTCGTTAGGTGGAATGAGAGACTTGAGAAAAGAAACGAGACACAGAGACAAAGTATAGAGAAAGAAAAAGTGGGCCCAGGGGATGGGCATTCAAGATATAGAGGACCCACGCTGGCACCGGTCTCTGAGTTCCCTTAGTATTTATTGATAATTATCTTTACCATCTTACAGAAAAGGGAAGTAGCAGGATAATAGGATCATCATAGGGAGAAGGTCAGTAGTAAGACATATGAATAAAGATCTCTGTGACATAAGTTTAAGGAAAAGTGCTGTGCTTGATATGTATACGCAAACATCTTCATAAACCTTTTTAGTGCATAAAGGGCAGCATTGCGCCAGCAAGTCCCACCTTTCACCCTAAGGTGGTTTTTCTCCTCTCTCAGTAAACAGAATATACAATCAGGTTTTACACCGAGATGTTCCATTGCCCAAGGACAGGCAGGAGAGAGATGCTTTTCTCTATCTCTACCGCCAACAACCGCCAAGAGGCCTTCTTTCCTCTTGTACTAGTCCTCCTCAGCACAGACCCTTCACGGGTGTCAGGCTGGGGGACAATCAGGTCTTTCCCTTCCCATGAGGTCATATTTCAGACTATCACATGGGAGAAACCTTGGACAATACATAGCTTTCCTAGGCAGATGTCCCTATGACCTTTGGCAATGTACGTGTCCCTGGGTACTTGAGATTAAGAGAATGGTGATGACTTTTAACCAGCAAGCTGCCTTCAGGCACTTGTTTAACAAAGCACACCCTGAACAGCCCAAAATCCTTTAAAGAATCAAGACCCATCAGTCTGCTGTATTCAGGAGACCCATCTCACATGCAGAGACATACATAGACTCAAAATAAAGGGATGGAGGAAGATCTACCAAGCAAATGGAGAACAAAAAAAAGCAGGAGTTGCAATCCTAGTCTCTGATAAAACAGACTTTAAACCATCAAAGATCAAAAGAGACAAAGAAGGCCATTACATAATGGTAAAGGGATCAATTCAACAGGAAGAGCTAACTCTCCTAAATATATATGCACT
>NW_016803895.1:724764-753451 GCF_001698545.2 Rhinopithecus bieti | reverse complement strand
AAAAAAAATACCTTGAGTCACCACAGCACATGTTTCTTCCAAGGACAAGGTTGGGGGTAGGGCCACAGATTAACAGCATCTCAAATACAGAAAAAATGGAGTCTCTTATGTCTACTTCTTTCTATATAGACACAGTAACAGTCTGATCTTTCTTTCTTTTCCCCACAAAAATAAAGTGTATTTTTAAAAAGGCATTAACTGAGAATATTATGTGGAAGATGCCTGTACTTTGTTATTGTTGTTGATTTATTCTATCAGTTTATGCTAGGTTTACAGAATTAGTTATAACTATTCTTTTAGGCTTAGGCTGGGTGCAGTGGCTCACCCCTCCTAGCACTTTGGGAGGCTGAGGTAGAAGGATCACTTGGGGCTGGTTGTTTGAAACCAGCCTGGGCAACATAAGGAAACCTCATCTTCACTATAAAAGAAGAAGAAAAAAAAGAGTGATTCTTTTAGCATATACTGATGGTATTTCACTTTAGAGATGGTTAGAATATATTATCATGACTTGATCACATTACTCTAAGTGTTTTGTTTAATTTAATTTAATTTAGGAGAACTAAATAATTAAACATGAGGCCAAAGTACATAAGAAAGTGGCCGTCTTTTATTGCAAATATGCACACACTCTCGGGCGAGGTTCTCTGGTCCTCAGGTGTGGGGGGCCAGGGAAGTCACGCCGGCACTCTTGGGTGAAGTTCTCCGGTCCACAAGTAAGAGGGGCCAAAGAAGTCACGCCGGCTTCTGCAGGGGGCGGACTTTTATGCATTGGTACTGGAAGGGGGAGGGCAGTGGGCAGGATAAGGGCGATAGGGGCGTCTCCATAGGTGTGGCCAGGTAAGTTTCGATCTCTTTGGATTGACGTCACCTGGCGCATGCTCGGTTGATCTACATCTTCCTGGGCACGGGCTGCATTTTCTCATGCGCGGGAAAGTTGGTGAGGAAGAACCCGGAAGCAACATGGATTGTGCCTTCTTGTTCACCTTCCTCCATCTTGTCCTTTCTCCCTCACCCAAACAGTCCAACCTCTTATTGATTATAAGAATTTGGGGTGCCGTTGTCTGTCTGGCTGCTTCCTGCTGTTAGGGGGTGTAGTTAGGGTCTGAGTTTGGCAGTTGGGTGTAGGGATGCAGGAGCATTTGGTTGAAGGTGACTCGGGTGATCTCTTGGACCCTGGCTCAGAGAAATTTTATTAGAATGGGAGCAAGACATAACATAAGACAGAGGATTAGTATGGGAATTAGGAATGGAAGCATCTGCTGTACTACAGGCAGCAGCCATACCGGTGGTCCGGGGGTTAAGAGGGCATTAAATTGTTGAAGCTACTTTTTGATTTTGTTTAAAGTTTGGACGTTGGTGTCAACAGGCCTGATTTGTTTATATAATAGCAACACTCTTCTCCTAGGAAGAGGCATGTTCCTCCTTTTTTGGCAGTAAGAAGATCTAATGCTCGCCTATTTTGTGCTGCTACCTGGGCCACTGAGGTAATCTGATGCTGTAAAGAGGCCAGGCTTTCAGCTGAAGCCTCTATGGCTTCCTGGACCTGAGTGGAGAGAGCCCGTGTGGACTGAATTGAGTGGGCGAGTGCCCCTGTCCTAAGTCCTGAGGCTATTAGGGATGATGCTAGGGAAACCCTGATGACTAAGGGAAGAAAAACAGACCGTTTTTGAATTTTATTGCTGGAAGTGGTAAGCTGTGAAGCTAGCTTGGACAATTCTGCTTCACCATATAGGGTTAAACTAGGCACTAAAGACACCGGAATGCAAAGGGATTGAGTGATGGAGGTGGGGTTAAGAGTTTTAGATAAAGTTTGGTTACACCAGAAGTAGCCGCCAACGGTGGCCGTCTGGATTACCTTGGGAGCTTGGGTGTGATTACACCATGAAGAGTTGGGAGTAGAGTAGCAAAAAGGAAGGGTTTGACTCTGTGGATTACGGTATAGTGGGACTTGAGGCAAGGTTGTTGCTTGAGAGGAGCTGGTAGGGTCGGTGGTGATATTGAAAGCAGTTGGTAGTGGGACTGCCACTGAGGGAGCTTTTCTGAGTGCAGCGCAAAGGAAGCAGTGGGAGACGGGGAGGAGGGTATCTATGGGGTTTGTGAGGGAAAAGTCAGTTAAGATGAAGAATAGTGAGGAAACAGGAAAATTTGAGGAGGGTGTGGCTCATCTAGCTTGTTTCTATCTTGGTTATTTCTAGACGCGTGAGCAACAGTTGGGTGGATTGCCACTTAGCCTGAGGGGGCTAGGCTCTCTTCAACTGGGTAAAATGGACCCAGGAACTGTGACCTAAAAGCTTGGCTGCTGTAGAAGTGTTAAGAATTACTGTATATGGGCTCTTCCACTTAGGAATAAGGCCCTTTGCGTGTAGATCCTTGAGTAGAACCTGGTCACCTGGAGAAAGGGCCGAGGGGGTGTCTGGATTTCCTTATGTAGGTGGGGGAAGTGACCTTTCAGCGTGTTCTCTAAGTAATTGTTTTAAGAGAGAGAGATAGGGCAAGTAGGGTGCCAACAGTGTGGGAAGAATAGGAAGTTCTCGTAATACAAGAGGGCGCCCGTAAACTAGTTCAAATGGGCTAAGGCCTGTAGGGCTTCTAGGTGTCGCCCGTAGTCTGGTAAGGGCAAGGGAAAGTAGGGTTACCCACGATTGACGTGTCTCTATGGAGAGTTTGGTTAAGATGTCTTGTCCTAAGAGGGGGGTGGGACATGAGGGCATGATGAGGAAAGAGTGGGCAAAACATGCATAGTCCAGGCAACAGTTTAACATTGAGTCTAGGCAACAGTGTATCATGGAGATCTGGCAAGGGTTAGATGGCTTACTGTCTACTTCTACTACTGAAATAGTGGAGAGTTGGCTAGGTCCACTATAGGATGGCAAAACTGAGTAGGTAGCCTCCGTAATGAGAAAAGAAATTGGCTTACCCGCTATCTGTAGAGTTACCCTAGGCTCGGCGAGGGTGATAGGGATCTCCGAGTGTGGGCACCGTCAGTGATCGTCCAGGTGTAGGAGCTGGAAGGAGCCTTCCGGCCTTTGAGGAGAGGCACCACGTTGAGGCGCAATGCCTGCCCTGCTGGCGGGGCAATCAGACTTCCAATGTTTCTCCTGTTGGGGGGTTGGGCATGGCATGGTAGGCAGGCAAGGATTTGGACACCTTTTTGCCCAATGCCCAGTTGTGCCACACTTAAAGCATGGACCAGACGGAGTGACCGGCTTGGCCTGGGGACACTGGTTTGCCCAGTGTCCTGGGTCTCCACATTTATAGCAGGATCCCTTAAGAGACTTATCTTTGGTTTTCCCTGCTGGTAAAGTGGGCAACACGGGTTGGAGGGCAGCCACTAAAGCTTGCACCTGAAGCGCATAATAGCTCTGCGGCCTCAGCTGCTTCCTCTCTGGAGTTAAAAACTTTGAAGGCCAATTTTACTAAGTCCTGTATGGGAGTCTGAGGCCCATCTTCAACCTTTTTTAGCTTTTTTCAAATATCTGAGGCTGACTGGGAAATAAAATAGGAGGCTAGGACAGCTGCCCCGGCTGGGAAAGTGGGGTCTAGCTGGGTAAATTGGGCCAGTGCCTCTGTAAGGCGATTTAGGAAGGAAGCCAGATTCTCATCTGGGTGTTGGATAATTTCCCTTAATTTATCAAAATTTACTACTTTGTTAGAGGCTGCCTGCATACCGGCCAAGAGACATTGAATCATAATGTCCCTCCTACGGCGGCCAGGCTGCTGCGGTTGGTAATCCCAATCTGGTTCTATGGCTGTGACAGCCATCTCTCCTAACGGGACGGTGGCGTGGGTTAAATGTCATTGATCTGCTTGTTGCCTGGCGGCTGCGAGAATGCGCTCTCTTTCCTCTTGGTTAAGGGAGGAGGACAAAATGACCTGTAAGTCATGCCAGATTAGATCATATGCCTGGCAAATGTACCTAAATTCTTTGGAATACTGCGTGGGGTTGGCTGAGAAGTCGCCAAGTCGTTTTTCAATTTTGGAAAGGTCAGCCAGGGAAAAGGGGACGTGGACTCTAACCATGCCCTCGGCTCCGGCAACTTCTCAGAGGGGGGCCAACAAACTAGCAGGGGAGGTTGGACCAGACTGACCAGTAGTGTAGGTTAAGACAGGCTGACTGGTAGAGGGGGTTGGAGCAGGCTGACTGGTAGAGGGCTGACTAGTGGGGGCCGCTACCGCGGTCTTGGAGCCAGTGTGGGCAGAAATGGGAGAGGTAAGAGGAGTGGCTGAGGGAGGAGTGTCGGGGGGGGGGGAGTCCATAGGGAGGGGGGTTGGAAGGTCGGGAGGGAGGTGCCCCCTGTAGGCCCCATCTGAAATGGAGGTGGAGTCCTCCTCTGCTGTTGAGGTGGGGGCGGAGGGCTGGGTTTTGGCTAACAAAACCTGGGCCATTGAAGATTGGGCGCACAGGTCTGGGCAAGAGCACAAGTCCCAAAAGCCTTGGACATAANGGAGGACAAAATCACCTGTAAGTCATGCCAGGTTAGATCATATGCCTGACATAGGTATCGAAACTCCTTGGAATATAGG
This sequence comes from Rhinopithecus bieti, assembly GCF_001698545.2. NCBI lineage: Eukaryota > Metazoa > Chordata > Mammalia > Primates > Cercopithecidae > Rhinopithecus > Rhinopithecus bieti. The sequence goes on along the minus strand of NW_016803895.1, from coordinate 748,927 downwards.
GTGGAGTTGGCTGAGAAGTTGCCCAGCCTGTTTTCAATTTTGGAAAGATCTGCCAAGGAAAAGGGACATGGACTCTAACTAGTCCTTCAGCTCCTGCGACCTCTTGGAGGGGGGCCAACAAACTAGCAGCGGAGGTTGGAACAGACTGACCAGTAGGGTAGGTTGAGACAGGCTGACTGGTAGGGGGGTTGGGGCAGGCTGACTGGTAGAAGGCTGACTAGTGGGGCTGCTACTGCAGTCTTGGAGTGTGGGTGGAAATGGGAGAGGTAAGAGGAGTGGCCGAGGGAGGGGTGGTGGGAGGAGCATAGGGAGGGGCCCCATCTGAAATGGAGGTGGAGTCCTCCTCTGCTGTTGAGGTGGGGCGGAGGGCTGGGTTTTGGCTAACAAAACCTGGGCCATTGAAGATTGGGCGCACAGGTCTGGGCAAGAGCACAAGTCCCAAAAGCCTTGGACATAATTGATTTCTGACCACTTTCCTAGCCTTTGGCAGAAATTAGACAAATCAAGTAAAATATTATAGTCAAGGGTTCCCTCTGGTGGCCATTGAGATTGATTATCTAACTTGTATTGTGGCCATGCCACTGTGGAGAGGAAAATTAGTCTTTTTCGTTTTAGATCCTGAGCCAAATGTAAGGTTTGTAAATTTTGGAGGAGACAACCCAAAGGGGTGTTCCTAGGGATTTTTGACTGTGAGGTTCCCATTGCCCTAGCTAACAGAAACAGAAGCCGGTCTTGGGCAGTGGCAAAGCGTCCCTTGCCGCTGTTAAAGACCGGGGACTCCTGGAGCCACTTAGGAAAAGAGAGAGAGAAACTTCCAGACGGACGTCTCCGGGTTGAAGTTCTCCCGGCAGCCACCAGGTGGCCTCAGCCTCGGGTATGCGCACGACTTCAGGCTGAGGGGACTAAGGACCGGACTAACTAGGGAAGGGGAAGACTCACGGAAGATGGCAACTTCAGAATGGCAGCACAAAGGAGCTGGAACGCTTGATGTACCCAGGAAGGTCTCTGGAACTGGAGTAGTTGGTTCATGACAGAGGAGGTTTCTAGGATCCCCCGAGGGATAGGAGGAAGGGTCTCCTCCCGGGTTTCGGCACCAACTGTTTTGTTTAATTTAATTTAATTTAGGAGAGCTAAATAATTAAACATGAGGCCAAAGTACATAAGAAAGTGGCAGTCTTTTATTGCAAATATGCACACACTCTTGGGTGAGGTTCTCTGGTCCTTAGGTGTGGGGGCCAGGGAAGTCGCACTGGCACTCTGGGGTGAAGTTCTCCGGTCCACAAGTAAGAGGGGCCCAAGAAGTCATGCCGGCTCCTGCCGGCAGTGGACTTTTATGCATTGGTACTGGAAGGGGGAGGGCAGTGGGCGGGATAAGGGCGTGATAGGGGCATCTCCATAGGCGTGGCCAGGTAAGTTTCGATCTCTTCCGATTGACATCACCTGGCGCATGCTATGTTGATCTGCATCTTCCCTGCACAGGCTGCATTTTCCCACGCACAGGAAAGTTGGTGAGGAAGAACCCGGAAGCAACATGGATTGTGCCTTCTTGTTCACCTTCCTCCATCTTGTCCTTTCTCCCTCACCCAAACACTAAGTAGGTACTAAACCACTTTTGGTAAAAAAGAACTTTGATTGCATTTATATAACTTGTTGGTAAATCAGAGTCAATACAGTGAATGAATTAATAGCTTCCAGCTGAAGGTGTTTCTGTTCTATAAAATGTGATGAATTTATTCTAGATTTTTAAAGTCAAAAGTAATAACTCATTCAGAAATTAATCAGATTTGTGTTTCCATATTTTATAACACTGTTACTATCACTAACTATATGCCAAATTTTAAGACTGTAGCTTTTGAGTGAGCAAAGAAGAATGGAGTAAAGAAATTCATAGATACATAACATCTATTGTGTATCAACCTCTATGGTAGGCACTTTCATTTTCTCATTAAATCCTAATGACTCTGAAAGTCAAGTGTTACCATTCCCACTTGAAAGATGTGAAAGTTGACTACAAGAGATTAAGCAATTTTTCAAAGGTTTCACAGCTAGTAAGTGTTTGGGGCCATGATTTAGCCTCAGATCTGCAGCTTTCATTCAGCCCTCTCCTCTACTGAGAGGGCATGATGATACTGATTTGCTACTAGCTCAGTAATTGCACTTATCTACAGAGATAATAAATCTTTGACTGATCTCTTCTTAGCATGGTATTCTGTATTGATCATTATGTCCTCCTAATCTTCCCGTATTTATGGAGAACACTTGTTCAAATGTGGGCTAAGCTCTATTCCAGAGCACTTTTAATTTCCTATAGTGTTCCATATAAATGATTCAGTAAGTTATTTTTGCTCCAACAACAGAATCTACTCCTATCACCTCCACAAAGAAAGAATTTATTTAAATGGTATTAGATAGACTGGGTGCAGTGGCTCATGCCTGTAATCCCATCACTTTGGGAGGCTGAGGTGGGCAGATCACTTGAGGTCAAGAGTTTGAAACCAGCCTGACCAACATGGCGAAACCCCATCTCTACTAAAAATGCAAAAATTAGCCAGGCGTGGTGGCACATGCTTGTAATCCCAGCTTCTTGGGAGGCTGAGGTGGGAGGATTGCTTGAACCCAGGAGGCAGAAGTTGCAGTGAGACAAGATTGTGCCATGGCACTCAAGCTTGGGCAACAGAGTGAGACTCCATCTCAAAACAAAAAAACAAAAAATGATATTAGATCGATCACAGAATCTATCTAATTGATCAGAATCTCCTGATAAGACAGAGAAGCTAAACAGCCAGACAAAACGTCCAACCATATTGTAGACATAGGTAGCTAAAATGTCATCTCCTACTGCTATATGGTTTCTGTGACACTCAGAATTGAGCACCAGAACCTCTGGTAGTGCTTTTTTCAACAAACCAGTGCCTGTGTCATATTAGCCAGAAAATCAACCTTCCTCAACACAACTTTGGCCACATAATACACATTTCCACATCCAGGACACATGCATACATGTATCATTGGCAAAATCTGGGTCATATGACTACATCTTGAGTAAACATTTGAGGTCCATTTGAGGAAACACCTTTCAACAGTGACACAAGTAAAATCTTCTTCCTGGCCTTCATCAAAATAACTTTATCCAGGTGACTATGCAATGCAGAAGGGGAAATATGTAGGAATTTCAGGGATAACTGGGCACTGGCTCTGAACTGACATGAATTCCAGAAGTCCTAAAATGCCTTCATCCTTCATTAGAGTGGGGATTTATGGAGGCCAGAAAATAGTGAGGTTTTGGTTCAAGTTCCTTTCAAAATGGGTCCCTAGGTCGGTGAGTTCACTCTAGAGTTATTTCAAAGGTTCCTGAATTCATAATTGGGGTAGACGATTCAGCAGTTGCTGAATAACATTCTTGCCAACAGCAAAGACCTACACAGGGTATCTGATGCAGCACCATTTCCTACAGAATCATCTAACCCTTTCTCCTTTCATTATGGAAATGGCAGAAATTTGACTTTCACTGGATGCTTTATTCAACATCCTGGTATCCAATAACAATATTACTTCTGATCAAAGAACTAGTTTTATAGCAAAATAACTAAAGTTCTTCTCTTAATCTCGTATTCATGAGAATCAAAAGTATTGCCACATCCACTGTCAACAGAAGCTGCTAACATGAGAGAACTGTGCATAATATATTAAAAACTGACTTAGATTATAGATTTAGTAATGGACCACGAGGGGCTGATATGCTGTCCCAAAGATTCACTAGGTACTCTAAAACAGTATCCAGTTTATGGTGTTTTATCTCCCATATTCAGAATATATAGGTCTGGGAACTGAGGGTGGAAAAGAGATCAATAATTTTTTGTGCTTTAATGCCCTCAAATTTGTGCTCTGTTGGTTTAGAAGGGTTGTTTCTGAGGGAGGCAGGGAAGGGAAATGACAATTGTATAGATAAAGTGACTGGTTCCAATTGTCATTGAAAAAGAAGGCTGATGCTACAAAGTGGGGATTAGAAGTATGGAATTGAGAGGATTCTATACCCTGGGGCACTTCTTGTAATTTCCATACAATGATAGAACAGAAGGCAACATCAATCTAATGCAGTTAGAAGCATTAATAACAGATCCATTTGGAATAAAGATTTGGATCATGAAACTTGGTGAATCAAATAAACAAACAAAACTAAACTAACTTATGATCAATTGAAGGACCTGTGGTAACAGGTATTAGAATAAGGGAACAATGAATATCAAAATGGCTTCACAACTAGTTATAGAAATTGGACTGTATAAGCTACGGATATTTTCTCCCTTGGTTTGTTACATATTTGTATATGTTATTATTTTCCTCTTCACTCTCCTACATTTATATAGGATGTGTTGGTGATATTTTTTTTTTTGTTTTTGTTTTTGAGACAGAGTCTCACTGTGTCACTCAGGCTGGAGTGCAGTAGTGCCATCTTGGCTCACAGCAACTTCCATCACCCAGGTTCAAGCAATACTCCTGCCTCAGCCTCCTGAGTAGCTGGGATTACAGGCACGCACCACCATGCCCAGATAACTTTTGTACTTTTAGTAGAGATGGGGTTTCACCATGTTGGCCAGTCTGGTCTCTAACTCCTGACCTCAAGTGATCTACCTGCCTCAGACTCCTAAAGTATTGGAATTACAGGAGTGAGCCACTGCGTCTGGCCTATTTTTTTTTTTTTTTTCTTTTTTTTGAGATGGAGTCTCACACTGTAACCCCCAGGCTGAAGTGCAGTGGCACAATCTCAGCTCACTGCAACCTCTGCCTCCCTGGTTCAAGCAATTCTTCTGCCTCAGCCTCCTGAGTAGTTGGGACTACAGGCATAGGCCACCACACCTGGCTAATTTCTTGTATTTTTAGTAGAGACGGGGTTTCACCATGTTGGCCAGGTTGGTCTCGAACTCCTGACCTCGTGATCCGCCTGCCTCAGCCACCCAAAGTGTTGGTATTACAGGTATGAGATACCGCACCCAGCCTGGTCTTTTTTTTTTTTTTTTTTTTAAGCAACTCTAATTCTGTAGTTGATTTACAGAGTACCAAAAAGAGATCATGACTGCTAAAAAGAGAATAACCATTATCCACAAATGGACATGGTGTTTTATGGGAATTTGTGTTACTTTTGCCTGTAGGGCTCTGGTTAGATTATACAATGTGAGGTAATCATGAAAAATTCATAAGGAGAGAATGAAAAACCATCATTCTCTAGTAGCAGCTGCAAGAATATTCATGAGCATCAATAGAGAGCAATGTCAAGAGCAGTGAAGGGTTGGAGATTTTACTCTGCTTGCATCAAGTTAGCCTGTGACAGGTTCATAAATGCTGGCAGAAGACATGAGCCTGCTGGGTCGGAGACAAAGAACTTTATTATTCATGGCACATCAGGCAGCATGAGCTTCATGTTCACATCAGGTCCCCTTGCCCAAGTCCCATAGGAGTGATGTGAAGCCATAAGGGTAGATGCTTCACACATAGTGGCTTTATGTCGCAGCTGAGAAATCCTGAATTTAGGACACCTCAAGCTTATAAGGCAGCTACCAGAAAACTTGAGCAAACTTTGTACAGGGGGAAGGACATTATATTTGTTATTCTGATCAAATAAATTATCTGCCCCAGAAGGAAACACTATCGCTACATTTCAAGGCTATTTGCTATTAAACAACCTTGGAACAATAGTCCAGAACAAGAACTAATACAAGATATATAGAAATGCTGTGGTGAATTATCTTTTTTAATAAGCTTATGTGGTTGCCTGAAAACCCTTCCTACTCAATTACTTGTTTTTCTAACCAAACACTGACAAACACTGTTGTTTTTGGAAATTCTAGTCAAGAAAATAAAATACAAAACAGTTAAAACGAAATGGGGATAAAATTACTATTTACATATCACATAATTTTTTTCAGGAATACATTACAGAATCCCATAAAAAATATTACAATTGCTAGAAGTGCGCTCAAGTGACTAGAAAAGTATATTGTATATAAAAATACAAAACTTACTAACTCTCCTATGTATCAGTAACAGCCTGTGAAAACCCCTATGTCAAAAAACCCAAACTTATAACCAATGGTAAGTTAACTGCACAGCATCCAGGAATTAATTTGAATTAATAAAAAGAATTGCATGAAGAAAACTAAACATTCTTGAGGCCGGGCGCGGTGGCTCACGCCTGTAATCCCAGCACTTTGGGAGGCCGAGGCAGGCGGATCACGAGGTCAGGAGATCAAGACCATCCTGGCTAACATGGTGAAACCCCGTCTCTACTAAAAAATACAAAAAACTAGCCGGGCGAGGTGGCGGGCGCCTGTAGTCCCAGCTACTCCGGAGGCTGAGGCAGGAGAATGGCGTGAACCTGCGAGGCGGAGCTTGCAGTGAGCCGAGATCCAGCCACTGTACTCCAGCCTGGGCGACAGAGAGAGACTCCGTCTCAAAAAAAAAAAAAAAAGCATTCTTATTACTAGATGTGGAAGAGGGATTGGAAAAAGTGAAGAGAAATATAGAGCTCCTGGGTCATATAACCTAATGATATATTTACACATTCTTTCTAAATTGAAGCTACAGTGTAATGTTTATCAAAATTCTAACAGCATAAACAAAGGGTCAAAGCAGTGAAAAGTGAAACTGTGTGTGATGGTTAATATTGAGTGTCAGCTTGATTGGATTAAAGGATGCAAAGTATTGTTCCTGGGTATGTCTGTGAGGGTGTTGCCAAAGAGAAACATTTGAGTCATTGGACTGGGAGAGGCAAACCCATCCTCAAGCTGGGTGGGCACAATCTAATCAGCTGCCAGTGTGGCCAGAATAAAAGCAGGCAGAAGAACGTGAAAAGACTAGCCTGGCTTAGTCTCCGGGCCTACATCTTTCTACTGTGCTTAATGCTTCCTGCCCTTGAACATCAGACTCCAAGTTTTTCAGCTTTGGGACTCTTGGGCCTTCGACCACAGACTGAAGGCTGCACTGTCGGCTTCCCTGCTTTGAGGTTTTGGGACTCAGACTGGCTTCCTTGCTCTTCAGCTTGCAGACAGCCTATTGTGGGACCTCACCATGTGATTGTGTGAGTAAATACTCTCTAATAAACTTCCCTTTACATATACATCTATCCTATTAGCTCTGTCCCTTTAGAGAACTCTGACTAATAACTATGGGTAAGGAATAAATCATCAAATATCCAGGAAGAAAAGAAATTCAGGTCTAGATGAGTTAAACAGGCATTAGAACAGAGAAAATAAATCAAGATCTCCTGATTCGAAGTTCATAGTTCTTTCATTCAAAGTCCATATATTCTCATATATTCTACCATAAGTTTAAATTTTATATGCATTTCTGTCACATAGCAGATTAATGAATAGTTTTATTGCTGGCCAACAGAATATCTTCAATTTAATCCCAATGTTTTAAATGTAAGGAACTCTCAAACAGAATATTAAATGTTTTTATTATATATGAATCTATCACCAAAGACTACAGTCATGTTTGGAAGACTTTCTAACAAGCTGTGATTTTTGTTAGTTCTCCCCTCCCCTCCACCTTTTTGGTAATAGTACTGTTATTCTTTAGGGAAATGCCTCAACGACATTCTCATTCCATGTGTCTTGATGCACCCATTCTTCTCAGCTTCAGGAATTTGCTTGAAAGAAGAAGGAGTTGGGATAGAGAGCAGAACCTTGCATGGGCCTCACTCAGACCTAATGAAATGTAATGAGATAACTTTTTACCAGGGTCACCTGGAGACAGGCAAGTTTTCTCCTCCAGCGTAGCTGTGGTATTCATAATGACATGAGACTGGAGCTGGCTGGAGTATAATGAAATCAACAGAGGGAAAGAAGTTAATCATTTGACCTCCTAGGCCAAGCTCTGCTTTATAAAATCAAATACTATTCCTGGGAATTTTTAGATTTTTTATTCAATAATGTTTTTAAATCAACTGATTGGGTATTCTGTTATAGTCAAAAACAGTTCTATTCATCCAACTATTTAAAAGTGAATAGTAGTCCTCCGTTTTCCCTGGTTTTACTTTCCACAGTTCTGGTCAACAGTGGTCTGAAAATAGTTTCAGTGGTCTGAAAAAGAGTACATTACAATTAGATATTGAGAGAGAGGGAGACAACATTCACATAAGCTTTATTATAGTATATGGTTATAATTGTTCCATTTTATTATTAGCAATTGAAAATCTCATATTATGCCTAATTTATAAATTAAACTTTATCATAGATTTGATGTATAGGAAAACACATACACTATATGTGTTTTTGGTACTATATACAGTTTCTGGCATCCACTGGGGATAAGGGGGAAACTACTGCACATGAATATATATTTTAGAAAGGAAGAGGACAAACTTTGTATGTTAATAGAATGCACAAAATATAAATGTAATAAAAGAAAACTTCAGTGTCAGTATTTTTTAAGATATTTCAAGCTCTATTCATAAAATACCTATAGCTTTTGTTTTGAGTTAGGCAATCCTTTGAAGAGATACTTCCTTTTGTATGCAAATTTCCTTAATATTTAAAGAATTCCATTTGAAGAAGTGATATATACAAAATGATAGTCAAAATAAATATGTATTCATGCTTTATTTTGAACAAAAGTCTGAATCATTTGCAGGAGGAAAATACAAGTATATGAGAGTTGACAAGATTTTGATTGACTACCAAATTACTGAACCAATTACAAATATGGATATAAAAATCTTTCCTTCCTAATTGTTGTCTTTCATCTATGTCCCTATCACTACCACGTAATTGCCAACTTTTGTCTAGGTTGGGTGTGGTGTCTCGTGCCTATAATCCTAGGACTTTGGAAGGCCAAAGCAGAAGGATCACTTGAGCTCAGGAATTCTCAACCAGCCTGGACAACACTGAGACCTCATCTCTATAAAAATAAATACATAAATAAATTTTTTTTATAAAGCAACTTTTGTCCAGCCTAGGGGACCTCAGCATCCATGTTCCTCAACCATTTCAGTTCCTTGATCTCCTGATCTACTAACAATTACATAAAATAAATATTTATCAAACTCCTAGTCATTGCTTATACAGTAAACCAAGATGGTTAATCTCCTAGTCATTACCTATCGCAGAAAACCAAAATAGTTTTTTCTAGCTACAAGGGGCTTACATTCCACTGGAAAAGACTTGGAAAATAATAAATAACTGTGTAATACAATGTCAGATAATTAAGTGCCATGAAATTAAACAATGCAAAATTAAATAATAAAACATTGTCTGAAATAATGCTATTTTAGAGCAGTCAGGAAAGGATTCTGAAGAGTAATGTTTAAGTAAAGATTATACTGACCTAAAGATGATCTATGCAACATCTTGGGACAGAACTGATGGAACAGCAAGAATATTCTCCCAAGTTAGAGTTCGTTTGTTAAGTTGGAGAAAAAGCAAGAAGCTCACCTGGACCAGAGGAAAATGAACCTGGAGAAGTGGCTAGAAACCAAGTACATATGGCCTCATATGTAAAATAAATTTTGACTTTAATTCTAAAAAGCCATTGAAGGTTTCTGAACTGGAGCTGGTATCAGATGACTTGCACTTTAAAAAGATTACTCCAGGCGGGGCACGGTGGCTCACACCTGTAATCTCAGCACTTCGGGAGGCTGAGGCAGGCAGATCACGAGGTCAGGAGTTTAAGACCAGCCTGGCCCACATAGTGAAACCCTGTCTCTACTAAAAATACAAAAATTAGCTGGGCGTGGTGGCACACGCCTGTAATCCCAGCTACTTGGGAGGCTGAGGTGCGAGAATCAGGTGAACCTACGAGGCAGAGGATCCAGTGAGCCAAGACCATGCCATTGCACTACAGCCTGGGTGACAGAGTGAGACTCCGTCTCAAAAAAAGAAAAAAAAAAAAAAGACTCTGGTTGAAATGAGATGAGGGATAAAAATTGTATGACAGGAAGCAGGGAGAACAGCCAGAATATTGCATTAGGCCAGGAGAGACATGGCAGAGCTTTAGAGTAGAGTGAGAAAGTAGAGGAGTTTGTCCTCTTGGTCATAGACTCCTGAGGTCATACCTTCTATCTTGTCGCCTTTATGTCAAAACTTGTTCTACAATCAAAAGTTTATAACATTCCAGCTTGGTTGATTAAGTTGTCCAATTATGATCTTTCTTTGGCATCACCAGGGTATACAGATCATTGATCCCTCTGCTTTATCCATCAGTCTTTTTCCTTTATGGTCCTCCTTATTCAGCTTGGATGGCATGGTATAACACTCATGCTGGGTCGGCCGTGGTGGCTCACACCTGTAATCCCAGCACTTTGGGAGGCCAAGGCAGGCGGATCACGAGGTCAGGAAATCGAGACCATCCTGGCTAACACGGTGAAATCCCGTCTCTACTAAAAATACAAAAAATTAGCTGGGCGTGGTGGTGGGCACCTGTAGTCCCAGCTACTTAGGAGGCTGAGGCAGGAGAATGGCATGGATGCGGGAGGTGGAGGTTGCAGTGAGCCGAGATTGGGCCACTGCATGCCAGCCTGGGTGACAGAGCGAGACTCCATCTCAAAAAATAATAATAAAAATAAAAATAAATAAATAACACTCATGTTGACATCCCTAACATCCTTGTTCTTCAGACTGTTCATTTTACCAATTTGGAAAAAATGCAAATCTAGATGACTCCAGGATCTGCTTGTTCTATTTCTGCACCACAGCTTTGTGCCATTACTCAACACACACACACACAGACAAACCTGGGAATCATTCCTAATACCTATTCCCCTTCTCCCATATCTCTGATATCCATTCCAAAATATCCTCAAGTTCTCTCAAGCTCTCCAATGGATCCATTCTTGCTATGTGAAAGACATCACTTTTGTCCTGAACTTCAAGATCCTCTAACCAGTCCCTACAACCTCCCACCCCCTACAATGCATTGATGCAACCAGAGTCATTTTTACTTTTTACAATCAAGTCTAATTATGACTTCTTTGGTTAAAATTTCAGTGAGTTCACCTTGGGATAATTTCTATAAAATGGCCTGTAGACAGGGTGAATATATAACTTGTAGTTCAGAATGGAACACTTTAGTAAGTATAAAGGAGAACTATTAATGGATGTGTTAGGACAACTGACATAAACCTGGACTACCCTGGGAAAGCTGGAACATATGGCCAGATGACATAATATCCTATTGATCCTGTTACTCTCTAACTCTCCCATCTCATCTCACATTCCATTGCCATCATTTAAAAGCATTCCAGCCACAATTTCACAATTTCTACTCATTCCGCAATCCATGCCAATTTGGCTTCTCCCTCCTCTAGGATAACAGCTTCTGATCTTCCAATCTAAGTTAAATCCTCCTATTATATTCACTTAACACATCACATACCTCTCCTCCTTGTAATTTTATATTTACTTCTGTTGTTGTATAATTGTCTCACTTTCTAGACTGTTACTTTTGCTTACTATGTAACTAAATTTCCTGTAAAATGTCCACTACGTATTGACACTCAATAAATATTTCTTAGACACAGAATAAGTAAATGAAAATTTAAATCATGTTGCAAAGAGGGTAATTATGCTTATCACTCTGTTCTGAAGAGTGGTAGATCTTTGTTAAGTCCCTTTCTATGTGTTAATTCTAACACAGTTTGAATGGAAAAAATACAGTTTTTTCCAATATGCCCCAAATATTTGCAATTGCTTTTCAGCAATTGTACAGCTTTGCTCTGTCCTACATTTAAACCAGGTTGAAACAGACACAGCTGCAGGGCTGTCCCTTATGCTTGCTATTGTTGTGACTGATAAGTATGGCATAATGGGATATAAGAACAAACACATGTATATGTACAATAGAAATTGCCTGTGCATCTATTTTACCTATATCCGGTCCTCACTGTCCATACCATCCCCATCAGGAACTTAGTTTGGAAATGAGGCATAAAATTCCATACCTAAATGAATGCAAACAATTTTCTTTTTTCCTGAAAAAAAAAAAGAAAAGAAAAAGAAATATTTGTATGGAGGGAGTAGAGTGGGATGGCATAGCCACCTTTTTTGCTGTCTTCTTCAGCTGGATGAATTGTTTGGGTTCATTATGACTCTAGTATTCCCATATGAGTTATAATTACTCTCTCAGTACAATGTAGACACTAGTACCAAACCTGCCAACTTATAAGAGCAAATTCCATGATAAAACAGCTTAAATCTTTTCAAAACTGTTGTTGAGTTCTGAATGTTTGCCCCCTGCCCCTCCCCCGGCCCCCCACAACTCCCAAATTCATATATTGAAATTTAATCCCCAATATGTTGGTATAAAAAAAATGGGACCTTTGGGAGGTGACTAAGTCCCCCATGAATGGGATTAGTGTCTTTATAAAAGAGACCTGAGAGGGCTGTCTTGCCCATCTGCCATGTGAGGATTCATAGAAGATGCCATTTATGAGGAGTGGCCCCTCACCAGAAACTAAGTCTGCTCGCACCCTCACACTGGACTTCCCAGGCTCCAGAATTGTGAGCTATAAATTTCTGTTGTTTATAAATTACTTAGTCTAAGATATTTTGTTATAGCAGCCCAAACAGACTAAAAAAACCCCATAAATCTCTTAAGAGTCTAGGCAATGAACATTCATGGCCACTAGAATTGCAAAAGTGACTAGTCACACTGTTGTGCTATCAAATACCAGAACTTACTCATTCTATCTAACTATATTTTTGTGCCCATTAACCATCCTCACTTCCCTCCTCACTACCTTTCCCAGCCTCTGGTAACTGTCCTTCTACTATCTCCATGAGTTCAATTGTTTTAATTTTTAACTCCCACAAACAAGTGAGAACATGTGAAGTTTGTCTTTCTGTGCCTGGCTTATTTCACTCACATATTGACCTCCACTTCCATCCATGTGGTTCCAAATGAGAGGATCTTGTTCCTTTTCATGGCTAAATAGTACTCCATTGTGTAAATGTGCTCACATATTGACCTCCACTTCCATCCATGTTGTTCCAAATGAGAGGATCTCGTTCCTTTCATGGCTAAATAGTACTCCATTGTGTAAATGTGCCACTTTTTAAAATTTATTCATCTGTTGATGGACATTCAGGTTGCTTCCAAATTTTGGCTATTTTGAATAGTGCTGCAATAAATCTGAGAGTGCAAATATGTTTTTTATATACTAATGTCCTTTCTTTTTTGTATATACCTAGCAATGAGATTTCTAGACCATGATAGCTCTATTTTTAGTTTTCTGAACAGCCTCCAAACTGTTTTCCATAGTGGTTGTACTAATTTACATACCCACCTACAGTGTACAAGGGTTCTTTTTTGTCACATCCTTGTCATAATTTTGTATTGCCTGTCTTTAGGATAAAAGCCATTTTATCTGGGGTGAGATGATATCTTATTTAGTTTTGATTTGCATTTCTCTGATGACCAGTGATGTTGAACACCTTTTTATATATCTGTTTTCCATTCATATGTCTTCTTTTGAGAAATACCTATTCATATCTTTTGCCCATTTTTAATTAGATTATTAGATTTTTTTCCTTCAGAGTTGTTTGAGCTCCTTATATATTCTGGTTATTAATCCCTTGTCAGATGGGTAGTTGGCAAATATTTTCTCCCACTCCGTTGGTTGTCTCTTCCCATTGTTGATTATTTCCTTTGCTGTGAAGAGCTTGTTAAGTTGATTGTGATCCCATGTGTCCAGTTTTGCTTTGGTTGCCTGTGCTTGTGGGGTATTAATCAAGAAATCTTTGCCCACTCCAATGTCTTAGAGAGTTTTCCCCAATGTTTTCTTGTAGTACTTTAATAGTTTGAAGTCTTGGATTGATGTCTTTAATCCATTTTGATTTGATTTTTGTATAGATGAAAGGGGACTAGTTTCATTCTTTTAAATATGGATATTCAGTTTTCCCAGCACCATTTATTGAAGAGACTGTTCTTTCCCTAAGGTATGTTCTTAGTACCTTAGTCAAAAATAAGTTCACTGCAGGTGTTTGGATTTGTTTCTGGGTTCTCTATGCTGTTTCATTGGTCTATATGTCTGTTTCATCTCTGATCTTATTTACTTGAGTCTGCTCTCTTTCTTTGTTAGTCTGGCTAAAGGTTTATGAAGTACCATTTTATTTCATTGATCTTTTATATTGTTTTCTTTATGTCCATTTCATTTATTTCTCCTTCAGTGTTTATTATTTTCTTCTGCTAATTTTGGTTTTGGTTTGCTCTTGCTTTTCTAGTTTCTTAAGATTCATTATTAGGTTGTTTATTTGAAGCTTTGCTAGTTTTTTCATGTAGGTGTTTATAGCTCTTAGTACTGCTTTTGCTGTATCTCATATGTTTTGGTATGTTGTGTTTTCATTATCATTTCTTTCAAGAAATTTTTCAATTTCCTTCTTAATTTCTTCATTGACCCACAGGTCTTTCAGGAGCATATTGTTTAATTTCCATTTGTTTGCATGGTTTCTCATATTCCTCTAGTTTTTGATTTCTAGTTTTATTCCAGTATGGTTAGAGATAATTCTTTGATTTTAATTAAGAAAATGTTTAAGACTTCTTTTGTGGCCTAACATATGGTCTGTCCTTGAGAATAATCCATGTGCTAAGGAGAAGAATGTGTTTTCTATGCCATTGGATGAAATGTTCTGTAAATATCTACTAGATCCATTTGGTCTACAGTGCAGATTAAGATTGGTTGATTTTCTCCATCGGAGATCTGTTCAATGCTGACAGTGGGGTGTTGAAGTCTCCAGCTGTTATTGTATTGGAATCTCTCTCTTTAGCTGTAATATTTGCTTTATATATCTGGATGTTTCAGCATTGGGTACATATATGTTTAAAAGTGTTATATCTTCTTACTGAATTGACCCCTTTATCATTATATAGTGACCTTGTTTGTCTCTTTGGATAGTTTTTGTCTTGAAATCTATTTTGCCAGATATAAGTGTAGCTACTTCTGCTCTTTTTTTGGTTTCCATTGGCATGAAATATCTTTTGCTACATTTTATTTTAGGTCTATTTTGTCTTTATAGGTGAAGTGCATTTCTTCTAGGCAAGAGGTCATTGTTGTTTTAAATCCATTTAGCCACTCTATGTCTTTTAGATGGAGAGTTTAGTACATTTATATCCAACATTATTATTGATAAGTAAGGATTGCCTCTCATTTTGTTATTTGTTTTGTAGTTGTTTTGTAATCTTCTCTTTTTTCCTTCCTTTTAGTGAATGTGATTTTCTGTGATGATATGTTTTAATTTGTTGCTTTTAATTTTTAGTGTATCTGTTTCTATGTGTTTTGAATTGAGGTTACCATGAGGCTTGTGAATAATATCTTATAACCCGTTTTTTAAAAACCAGTGACCACTAACGCTGTTTGCATAAATATACAATAAACAAGCAAAGAGAAAACTAATAAAAAATCCATACTTTAAATTTACTTCCTCACTTTAAACTTATGGTTATTTCTACTCATATCTTATTATAGCTTGTCTTGAAAAGTTATTATTTTTAATTGGTTCATCTTTTAGTCTTTTCAAGATACGAATAGTTTACATACCACAGTTGCAGTGTTATAATATTCTGGGTTTTTCTGTGTACTTACTCTTACTAGTGAGTTTTGTACATTTGGATGATGGTTTATTGCTCATAAATATCCTTCTCATTTGGATTGAAGAACTCCCTTTAGCATTTCTTCTAGGACAGATCTGGTGTTGATGAAATCCTTCAGCTTTTGTTTGTCTGGGAAAGCCTTTATTTTTCCTTCATGTTTGCTGGGTATGTTATTCTAGAGTAAAAAGGTTTTTTCTTTCAGCACTTTAAAGATGTCATGCTACTCTCTCCAGGCCTGTAAGGTTTCCATGGAGAAGTCTCTGGCCAAAGGTTTTGGAGCTCCATTGTATGTTATTTGTTTCTTTTCTCTTGCTGCTTTTAGGATACAATTTTTCTCCTTGACCTTTGGAAGTTTGATTATTAAATGTCTTGAGGTAGTCTTATCTGGGTTAAATCTGCTTGGTGTTCTATAACTTTCTATAAACATACTTGAATATTGTACTTGAATATTGATGTCTTTCTCTAGGCCTGGAAAGTTCTCTGTTATTGTGCCTTTGAATGCATTTTCTGCCCCTATCTCTCTCTCTACCTCTTTTTTAAGGTCACTAATTCAGAAATTCAGAGTTTTGTTTTTGTGGTTATTTTCTAGATCTTGTAGATGTGCTTCATTCTTTTTAATTCTTTTTTCTTTTCTCCCATCTGACCATGCATTTTTAAATAGCCTGTCTTTAAGTTCACTAATTATTTCTTCTGCTTGGTTAATTCTGCCCTTAAGTGACTCTGATGTTTTCTTCAGTATGTCAATCGAGTTTTTCAACTCCTGAATTGCTGCTTAATTATTTTCAATGATTTCAATCCCTTTGTTAAATTTATCTGATAGAATTCTGATTTTCTCTGTGTGTGTTATCTTGAATTTCACTGAATTTCCTCAAAACAGCTATTTTTGTCTGAAAGGTCACATATCTGTCTCTTCCAGACTGGTCCCTGGTGTCTTATTTAGTTTTTTGTTTTTTTTGGTGAGGTCATGCTTTCTTGGATGGTGTTGATGTTTGTGACTGTTCTTTGGTGTCTGGGCATTGAAGAGAGGTATTTATTGTAGTGACTGTCGTCCGGGCTTGTTTCCACCCATTTGTCTTGGGAAGGCTTTCCAAGTATTCAAAGGTACTTGTGTGCTGTAATTTAAGTTTTTGATCACTGCATCTATGTCTGCACTAGTGGGTACTCCAAACCAAGTAACACCGTGGATCTTGTATACTCATAGAGGTACTGCTTTGGTACTCTTGGATAAGAGCAAGAAGAATTCTATATATTATGAAGCAGAGACTCTTTTTCTCTTCCCTTACTTTCTCCTAAGTAAATGGAGTCTCTTTCTCTGTTCTGAGCTGCCTGGATCTGGGGGATGGGTGACACAGCTTCCCTGTGGCCACCACCATTGGAAATGCACAGGATCAGATCTAAAGACAGCAAAACACTGAGTCTTGCCCAAGGCTCACCGTAAGCAGTGCCTTGTTACTTATTATGTTTGCTCAAGGCCCTAGAGCTCCATAACCAGCAGGTGTCAAAGCCAGCCAGACTTGTATCTTTCCCTTCATGGTGGAAAGTCCCCTCTGGTCTCTGTTGTGTCCCGAAATGCCATCAAAAAGCCAGGGCCTGACATTGGAAACCTTAGGCATCCACCTAGTACTCTATTCTACTGTGGCTGAGCTGCCATCCAAGCCACAAGACAAAGTCCTTGCCATTTTTTTTCCCCATTTCCACAGGCAGAAGAGTCTCTCCCTGTGGCTATCACCACCCAGGCCCCCAGCAAATACTGCCAGGCTACTGCTGATATTCATTCAAGACCCAACGGCTCTTCAGTCATTCTATGATGAATGCTGCCAGGCCTAGGACTCTCCCTTCTGGGTAGTGGGCTCTCTTTTGACCTAAGGCAGGTCCAAAAATGCCTTCCAAGGGCCAAGGCCTGGAATCAGGGACCCCTAAGAGCCTGCTTGGTTCTCTAGCTCACTGTGGCCAAGCTAGTGCCTACGCTGCAAGACAAAGTCCCCTTTACTCTTTCCTCTCCTTTCTCACACAGAAGGATTCTCTTCTCATAGCCACCACAGCTAGGAATGTGCTGGAGGACACCTGAAACCAGCATATCTCTGAGTCTTCTCCAAATCCCAAGGCAAGTACTGCCTGTGTACTGCTGCTGATTATTCAGGGCCCAAGTGCTCTGTAGTCAGCAGGTGATAAAACCTGTAAGGTCTAGGTCCTTCCCTTCAAAGCAGTAGGTTCCCTTCTGTGACTAGAAATGTCGTGCAGGTGTTAGGTCCTGGAATCAGTGCCTCAGGACTCTGCCCAGTGACTGATCTTACTGTGGCTATGAGGGTATCCAAGTTGCAAGACAAAATTCTCTTTCCTCTTCTCTCTCTTCTCCTCAAGAGGGGTAAGGAGTCTCTCCTAGACCTTCCAGCTGTGCTGCCTGGGGTTTAATCGGGGTGGCAGGAGCACTTTCTTGACCACCTCTGTTGGTGTTTCACTACACTGCATGCCCCTCATGTCCACTAGCTCTAAGCCCAGCAAAGCATCAGGACTTGCCCAGGAATTGCAATCCTTGTGGCCTTGACTGCCTTTCAAGTTTACTTAGGACCCCAGAGTCCTTTATCCCATAGTGGCAAGACTCGCCTTAACTCAGGATCCAAGTGCTAGGATGGACAATTCCTGTCTGACTAGGGCTGGTGTAAATGCTCCCTCTGTGGTGCCAGCTGAGCTCTGCCACAGTCACTGTGCTCTTCCTCCCCAAGGTGTGCAGATTCTCTCTCCTCAGCATGCAGCCACTGCCAGGGCTTGGAGGAAGGGTGGTGTCAGCAGTTCAAGACTGTCTTTCTTACCCTCTTCAGTGCCTATTTCAGTGATATGCAGTTAAAACCAGTTACTGTGATTGCTTGACAAATGTTGGTTCTTATGAAGGTGTTTTCTTCTGTGGATAATTGTTTAAGTTGGTGTTTCTGCAGGGTGGATGACCATTAGAGGTTTCTACTCAACCATCTTGCTCCACCACAGAACTTTATCTTTTAGATCTACCTGCCAAGGTATTATGGTTGAAACGATATGATGTCTGGGATTTTCTTCAAAATAATCTAGGGGAAGGGTGAAAGGGAGTGAGGTATAGGTGAAACAAGATAGTTTTGAGTAGATAATTACATAAGAAAGGTTATGGGTATAGGGGATTTTATTGTACTATTGTTTATATACTTTAAACATTTTATAATAACACCTCAAATTTAAAAAAAATTGCTAAGGAAAAGAAGCAATTCCTTTATCCTCTTCTTTCCCTCTTTTAATACTTTTCCTTTTCTCTCTCTCTTTCAGAAATGGAGGCTAGGAGAGATAGGTTTATCTAAGGCACACTGATTTCAAAACTTGCAGTTTCTGAGAAGATTATTAATTTCACATCCTTGCGATAACATCTGTGTGTGTATGTGTACACGTCCTTGTGTATTTTACTCCTAGTAAAAATATAATAATTTTATTGTAGTCTCAAAGAAATGTAGAATCTGATGTGGATACACAACTGCAGAGTACATATACTCTATTTCTTATATTTTTAATTGAATGATTATTCTTGTGTATAAAGGTGATTTTCATTTGATTAATTGTAAATGGTAAAATATACACATTTTTCTACCTTTAGTCCTGACCATACTGAAGATGTAAAATAATTGTAAGTTTCATCTCTGAGCATTTTATCAAAAGAGAGAAAGTTTTGTTTTGTTTCTAATTGTTCAAGAGATACATGATTCTGATTGTGAAAACCCTCAAATAATAAGTATAGAGAGCAAAAAAGGAAATCTTATTTCTCTGGCAAAGCATTTCCTTCAGAATATCCAGTATTTACAGTTTAGCTTGTATTGATTCAGAAATTGCTATAGATTTACACATCTTTATCTATATTCCACATTATATGCTTTTAAAAATATATACATGGGAACATCTTGTATTTTTTTCCTGTGACTTTCTTTCTTTCTCTTAACAATAATCATTATCATATAATTTTTTGCAAACTTATGTAGATTACCTCATTGTTTAACCACTTTGTTTTGGTGAATAGTATGGATGCAGTATAATTTAACTATATCCATACTGAAAAATGTTTGTTTCTAGTGTTGGTATTACAAACAGTATAGTGGCACATATCCTTGTACATGAAACTTTGTTGGCATATAAAAGTATTTCTGTTGGATAAATGCCTCTTTTTTTTAGACGGAGTCTCGCTCTGTCTCCCAGGCTGGAGTGCAGTGACACAATCTTGGCTCACTGCAAGCGCAACCTCCCGGGTTCATGCCATTCTCCTGCCTCAGCCTCCCAAGTAGCTGGGACTACAGGCTCCTGCCACCGTGCCCGGCTAATTTTTTGTATTTTTAATGGAGACAGTGTTTCCCCATGTTAGCCATGATGGTCTCAATCTCCCAACTTCATGATCCACCCTCCCCAGCCTCCCAAAGTGCTGAGATTACAGGCGTGAGCCACTGTGCCTGACTGATAAATGCCTTCTTGTATAGGATAAATTCCCCAGAGTGGAATTACTGGGTCAATGGTCTTATTTAAAATTATATTCAATACTACTAAATTGCCTTCTGAAAAGCTATACAAATTTCTTTCTCACTAGCAATGAATTTCAAAACCCATTCCCCTACATCCATGGTAATAATGGTTATTATCAATTTACCTAATTTAATTCAGTTTTATGTATAAAAAGTAGTCACTCATTTTTTTTGATTACTGGTCAGTTTAAATGTTACTTACAGACTTATGAACCGTTGTATTTCTTTCATGAATTTCTCTCTGTGTATTCAAAACTTTTTTGTAGACACTGTTTCTATACAACAAATACTAAGTTTTCCTACCACAATTAATTTCAGATGTCTCTTTCAGTCCTTTGCTTGTGTTTAATTTTAATTGTAATAAACTTTGACATAGAGGAGTAATTTTATGGAATTTTAGTTGTTGTTCTGTAGTGTTTCTCACTAAGAAAGTCTTCCTGCATATCAATATTTTAAAAATATGTATATATACCTATAGATAGATTTTTTCTTCTAGTAATATTACAGACTTATTTTATATATTTGACCTATGAACAATTTGCAATTTATTTTTTGAATAGGGTATAAGGTAGGTGTAGGATGCAGTAAAATTATTCTTCAAGGGTTTTAGCCTGTTAACTTCCTTTAAAATCCAAGAGGGGAAAACCGTTAAGTACAATGAATTCTGAGTTCCTCTTCAAAGAACCAATATGTCAACATGTTCAGCTTCCCTGTTCTTTGTTCTCCATTTTAAAGTTTAACTTCCTCATTCTTCATGTCTCCTTGCTCCTAGTTTCAGCAAACAACCCCCTCCTAGCCTCTATCACCTGATCTGTCCTTAGTCATCCTTAGTCACCTGCTCTGTAACCATCCTTCCCACTGAAACTACTCACCCCACCACTCCAGCTCATACCTCTGCTTTCTTTAAAACAGCCAATTGGAATTAGCTTAGACTGTGCGGTCCAACCCCAGTCAATAGGGGAAAGACACAGCAGTAGGGACTAGCTGCATTAGGATAAGAACCCCTTCCCCTCCCTTGTACTGTGTGCTCTTGCCATTGCATCATCTGTGAGATGCACCCTTCTATAGAAGTAAATTGCCTTGCTGAGAAAACTTTTGCCTGAGTGCTACTTTCACTTGGTGACACTAAGCATTTACTTTCAACAAATTTAGGGGCCTTCATGGGATCCTGTTCTCCTCTGGGAAATAGTCTCTGATTACCTCTGGTGAGGAGACGCGTCCTGCTGCCTCATTGTGGTGGCCTCAGGGGCAAGGGATGAAACCCACCTGGTGTGATGAATAAACCCGGACTCTCAGCAATGTGGGAAGGAAAGGCCTACAAATAAATACCGTGGTGACGAGGTAACTCTGTGCACAGACCAAGGTAAAAAAAGCGGCAGGGGCGATGAAGTATTTCTTTAGTGGTTGGGACCAAGATAAAAGTTGCGGGGGCAGTGAAGTATTTCTTGGTCAGGACATACCAAAGTAAGAAAAGCCACGGGGGTGGTGAATTATTCCTTGGTGGTTGGGACATCCTGGAAGTTGAAAGTGTGTGAGTGAGACACACAATTGAGTGCAGAGCAAGTGCAGAGTCTAGATCTAGTTCTGTGGTCACCTCATATGGCTTAAAGGTGGCTTGCCTGTCGTGGGGTTTATACTGACCTGCCTGTGCTAAGAGGGACATGAAAGTTCCCACAAGGGAAGCAGACAGAGAAGGACAAGGGAAAGCTGAAGGGTGCAAGAAATCTCTAATAGGAGAGGTTAAGTCCTGCAGACTCGCTAGATTGCAAGAAATTTCTAGTAAGAGAGATTGAGCCCTGAGGACTCATGGAGAAACACTTTCTCCAGGATGGGAAATACAGCAAGTAGGACAAAAGATAGGAAGGATCATGATCATGATAATATCCCCTCTGATAGTCTCCTAGGCCTAATGTTAGAATATTGGAAGGATAACGGAAGCACCAAACACAAGAAAAAGCAGCAAATGATAAAATACTGCTGTTTTATTTGGACTAAAGAACCCTCCTCTTCTCAAGCAGCTGCCACCCCAGACCCTTCCCCTACTCACGTTATCCCCCCCCCCCGATAATCCTGAGTGTCATCCCTCGGGAGGACTTCAGTGTGAGATAGAATAATATAAGGAAGATATCCAAAATTTCCTTTCCCCCAGTACTTCCAAAGGGTCTGCTCAAACTCTCTTTCCCTTAAGGGAAGTGCTTCTTTGGGGAAGGGGCATTGGCTTTGTGAATGCCCCCTTAACCAGCTCAGAAGTTTGAAATTAAAAAAAAAAAAATCTTAAACCACTCTTAGATGGACCCTTATGAAGTGGCAGGTCAAATTGATCAGTTTTAGAACTTATATACTTGGGCCAAGTTTATGTCTATCTTACACATCTTATTCTCAGAAGAAAGGAACATGATATGCAGGGCTGCTATGACCATTTGGGAACATGATCATCCTCCTGGTCAGAACATCCCAATGGCTGACCAAATTCCCAGCCCAGGATCCTCATTGGAATAACAATATAGCCCATCGAGGAACTATGAAAGATCTTAGGGGAGACAGAAGTGAAATATAAAAACCAATCAACTAATATCAAATTTCTGTTAATTCCAGAAGCAGGGACAAATCTATTAGGAAGAGATTTAAGGCTAAAATTAGGCTTAGGCTTCCAAACCAATTATGGAAAATTCCTCCCCTCCCTAAACTTGTTCCCACATTCATCCTGAGGCATGGTCAAAAGATAGGAATCAAGGAAAGTTACAGATTCTTCTGATTCATGTTAAATTAAAAACCTTAGGGAAGTAGTAAAGAGAAAGAAATACCCTATTCCTTTAGAAGCCAGGGTAAATTTATAACCTATAATTGAAGGTATTCTCCATGATGGGCTTCTTGAACCCTGTATGTCTCCCTATAATACTCCAATACTACCTGTAAAGAAGCCAAACGGGTCATACCAGTTGGTGCAAGACTTAGAGCTATTAATCCGATAGTCCAAACCACACACCCTTTTGTTCTCAATTCTTATGCTATTATCAGTAGGATTCCCATACAGCCACTAGTGATTACAGTCATAGATTTAAAAGATGCCTTGCAGACTTGTCTGTTAGCAGAGGACAACCAGGACCTATTTGACTTTGAGTGGGAAGACCCTCACTCCGGTCAAAACAGCAATACTGATGGACCGTCTTACCCTCAAGGGTTTAC
The DNA here is from genome assembly GCF_001698545.2 of Rhinopithecus bieti. NCBI lineage: Eukaryota > Metazoa > Chordata > Mammalia > Primates > Cercopithecidae > Rhinopithecus > Rhinopithecus bieti. Next base: position 725,636 of record NW_016803895.1, on the reverse strand, counting down.
AGAGTCTCCAAATGTATTTGGTCAAATATTAGAACAAGTCCTAGAGAAACTTTCCCTGCCCTTGCGCACTTTCCCTTTCCCTGCCTTTTCTCCTCCAGTACATGGATAATCTTCAGATTTCAGGAGATGATAGAGAAGAAGTAGCAGCCTTCTCAACCCATGTCTTAAATTTTCTATGGGATGAAAAGCTAGGGGTCTCAAAAAACAAACTCCAATTTGTAGAACCTAAAGTAAAATATTTAGGGTATTTAATTAGCAAAGGTAAATGGAAATTGGGCTTGAATGGATTGAAAGCATCATACCCTTGCCTCTGCTGGAGACTAAACAAGAACTTAGTATCTATCAGATACTGTCATCTATCGATAGACTCTTATGCCCCAGAAAGAAAACCCTTATACAAAAGCTTATGCAAGACGAGCCAGACCCCCTCATTTGGCAATTACCAAAAATCCGACATGTGGAAAGGTTAAAACATCTATTGGTAATTGCCCCTGTCCTAGCTTTACCCTCCTTAGAGTAGTCATTCCATCTTTTTCTCAACGTAAAAAAGGTGTAGCCTTAGGAGTACTTACCCAAAAGCGCAAAGGCCACCAGCAGCCCATAGCCTTTCTATAAAAAATCCTTTACCCAGTAACCAGCAGATGGCCTGATGCATTCAGTCTGTAATGGCAACTGCTTTGTTAACAGAAAAAAGTAGAAAAATAACTTTTGGAGGAAACCTCATTGTGAGCACCCCTTACCAGGTCAGAACTATCCTAAGTCAGAAGGCAGAAAAATGGCTTACTGACTCAAGAATTTTAAAATACAAGGCTATCTTGTTAAAAAAAAAAAAAAAAAAAAAAAAAAAAAAAAAAAAAAAAGAGGATTTTTTT
>NW_016803895.1:713311-724540 GCF_001698545.2 Rhinopithecus bieti | reverse complement strand
AAAAAAAAAAAAAAAAAAAAAAAAAAAAAAAAAAAAAAAAGATGATTTAACCCTAACCACTGATGATTCACTTAACCCTGTTGCCTTCTTAGCAGGAAATCCCATGCCCCAGACCAGAACTTGGGCATAGAAAATTAGATATCATTGATTGCCTATCAGACAAAAGTTAGATCAGATTTAAATGGAACTCCCTTTCAAACCAGAAGACACCTTTTTGTAGATGGTTCTTCTCAAGTAAAAAATAAGGAAAAGGCACAACAGGTACTCAGTAGTAGATGGAGACACCCTCACAGAAATAGAATCAGGAAGATTTCCTAAAACTGGTCTGTGCAAACATGTGAATTGTTTGCAATAAATCAAGCCTTAAAATTTCTGCAAAATCAGAAAGGAACTATTCATACTGACTCCAAGTATGCTTTGGAGTAGACTATACCTTTGAAAATTTGGGCAGAGTGAGGCCTCACTAACAGTAAAGGCCAAAACAGTCCACTGAGACTTAATAATCCAAGTACTAGAGAACTTACAGCTGCCAGAAGAGATAGCAGTTGTTCATGTTCCAGATCACTAGAAGAATCTTTCCTTCGGGAGCTGAGGATAACATAGCTGACCAAGTAGCTAAGTAAGCTGCCTCTTCTCAGGCAGCACCCATTTTCCACCCAACCCCTTATGTTCCTCCTCCAGCTATAGTCCCTATCTTCTCCCCCAGACAGTAAGAAAAGCTAAAAGAAATAGGAGCCAAAGAAAGCCACGAGGGAAAATGGGTACTACCAGACAAGAGAGAAATGCTGTCTAAGGCCCTCATGTGAGAGATATTGTCACAGCTACACTGAGTCACTAGGGCCCCCAAGCTATGTGTGATGCAGTCCTTTGAGTTTATGAATGCATAGGAATTTATACCCTTCCTAGAGAAGCTGCAGATAGTTGCACAGTGTGTAGAAAAACCAACAAACAAACCCTAAAGAAAATGGGAATACCACACACTATGGCATCTACCCTTATCAGGGAAAGTAGAAAGGCCTATTGCCCTGTTGAGAGTCCAAACTGCTCCCTGAAAAGACATAGGCCTATCCCCTTATGAGATGCTTTATGGATTGCCTTATCTACATTCTACTACTGATCTTCCCACATTTGAAAAAAAATCGGTTTCTCAGAAATTATATACTTGGTTTATCTTCCACTTTCTCTTCCCTTAGAACTAAAGGTCTTTCAGCACAAGTGCCACCCCTAGAATTTTCAGTACACCAACATCAGCCTGGGGACCACATCCTCATCAAAAGCTAGAGAGAAGAAAAAGCTTGAACTGGCCTAGGAAGGACCTTATCTATTGCTCCTAACTACTGAAACTGCAGTTTGGACAGCAGAAAAAGGAAGGACCCATCACACCCTAGTCAAGAAAGTGCTGTCCCCTCTAAAGTCATGGGCCATAGTCCCAGGAGAAAACCCCACCAAACTAAAGCTAAGAAAAATTTACCTGTCTTTCATCTATTCTATTACACTTTCTTCTTTCCTCATTCTATTGTTGGGCACCTCATTATTAATGTAACCAATTCAATTTCACCTCAAACTATTACATTTGATGCTAGCCTTGTTATACCCTGTGGAGACTTGTTAAGTCAAAGACAGCTCTCCACTTCAGAAAAGTACCTCTGTCCTTCCTGGCTCTATTCAGACTGGGCATTAGTAAATCGGGATCATTTAGTCTGGAGAGATTTCAATGAAGACCTCAGTGTCAACTGGGAGTCTTGTCCCACCCAAGACAGAGCTTTTATGCTGCAGTTGGTCCAATGTTCTGTGGACCACTAAAGAGCAAGGATGGACTGTCTCAACCAGTAGTTGTAATTTCCTAAAGCTATACATTCATTTTACTAAAGGAACAGCTAAACCAGTACTATCCAATACAGGCTATTATCTCAAACCCTCAAAGTTCTTCCCCTTCTTTAAGCCAACTCCCTTCTTTAAGCCAGTTTTATGGTATGGGGCTGAGGCTTCAGGAACAGACTATCTGATCCTTGAAATACACTTCATTGATCCCCCACCGCCTACACCTTCCCCTAAGCGTTCTTCCAAAACCTCTCACAATGAAACTGTTGTTCCTCCTCCATGTAATGACCAGACCAAGGTAGGTATTATAGAAGTTAAAGACCTAAAACAAACTTTGGCAACTGAGACAGGACATCAAGATGCTAATGCCTGGTTGGAATGGATCAAATATTCCGTCCGCACTTTAAACAAAAGCAATTGTTATGCTTGTGTGCATGGCAGGCCAGAGGCCCAGATTCCCCTTTCCACTAGAATGGTCCTTCAGTCAACCAGGCATGGGCTGTGTAGTAGCTTTTTTCCAGAGTTCCACAGCCTGGGGTAACAAAGTCATGTAAAGCTCTCTCTTTGCTATATCCGAAAGTTCAACAACCCTGTGGGTCAGCCCCCGAGGGCCATCCAGCTTCCATTTCCCGACACTAAGTTCACTTCATGTCTCTCATGACAAGGAGGGAGCTTAGTGTTCCTTGGAGACCTAAAAGGATGCAGTGAGCTTAAGACTTTCCAAGAGCTTACCAATCAGTCAGCCCTTATTCACCCCCAAGCAGATATATGGTGGTATTGTGGCAGACCTCTACTGGACACTCTGCCAAGTAACTGGAGCGGCACTTGTGCTCTAGTCCAATTGGCTATCCCTTTCACCCTGGCATTTCATCAGCCAGGAAAAGGAAAAACACAACATCGTAAAGCAAGGGAAGTTTCTTATGAGTCTTACAACTTCCACGTTTATTTAGGTGCAATTGGAGTCCCACAAGGAGTACTAGATAAATTTAAAGCTCGAGATCAAACAGCTACAGAATCTGAGTCAATATTTTCGTGGGTGACAATTAATAAAAAAGTAGATTGGATAAATTACATCTATTATAATCAGCAATGGTTTATTAATTACACCAGGGATGCTGTTAAAGGGATAGCTGAACAATTGGGGCCGACTAGCCAGATGGTCTGGGAAAGCCGAATGGCTCTAGATATGATACTAGCCGAAAAAGGTGGTGTTTGTGTTATGATTAAAACTCAGTGTTGTACCTTTATCCCAAACAACACTGCCCCGCAGTAACAAGGGCCTTATAAGGACGTAATGCTTTAATCCAATGAATTAGCTAAAAATTCTGGAGTCGATAATCCCTTTCTCAGGATGGCTAGAAAGGTGGTTTAGTAAATGGAAAGGAATCATAGCTTCAATTCTTACTTCTCTTGCAGCCGTAATAGGTGTACTCATTCTTGTTGGGTGTTGTGTCGTACCATGCATCCATGGGCTGGTATGAAGACTTATAGAAACAGCACTTACTAAAACCTCCCTTAACTCTCCTCCACCTTATTCAGATAAGCTTTTTCTTTTATGGATCAAGTCGAGCAGCAAAACCAAGACATGTTAAAAAGGTTTGAAGAGGAAGGACTATGAAAATCGAAAGGGGAAAGATTGTAGAATACAGTAAAATTCCTCTTCAAAGGTTTTAGCCTGTTAACCTCCTTTAAAATCCAAGAGGGGAAAATCATTAAGTACATTGAGTTCTGAGTTCCTCTTCAAAGAACCAATATGTCAGTATGTTCAGCTTCCCTGTTCTTTGCTCTGCATTTTAAAGTTTATCTCTCTCGTTCTTTACATCTCTTTGCCCCTAGTTTCAGTAAACAACCCCCTCCTAGCCTGTATCACCTGCTCTGTCCTTAGTTACCCTTAGTCACCTGCTCTGTAACCATCTGAAACTACTCACCCTGCCACTCCAGCTCATACTCCTGCTCTATTTAAAATAGCCAACCACAGTTAGCTTAGACCATGCAGTCCAACCCTAGCCAATAGGGGAAAGACACAACAGGAGGGACTAGCTGCATTAGGATAAGAATCCCTTCCCCTCCCTTGTCTGGTGTGCTCTCGCCATTACTCCATCCGTGAGACACATCCTTCTATAGAAGTAAATTACTTTGCTGAGAAAACGTTTTCCTGAGTGCTATTTTCAGTTGGTGGCACCGAGCATTTACTTCCAACATAGAGATTATTTTTTTCCAACTTGATTGCTAATTCTCTTAAGAGCATTTATTAAATAAATGATCTTTTCCATATTTATTTGAATTGTCAATTTCAACATAAACTATTTTCATTAAGACAGATTTTTTTCAAACTAATTATTTTGCCAACACAATAGTTTTTGTTGACTTTAATTAGCAGAGCCTTCATAAACATTGACATTTATTGTTGGTATGTATCATGCATATAGTAATATAAATAATAGACATTTTATGAATAATTTTCATAAGGCTCAGGTATTCATGCATGCATCCTCTTCTTTGTGAAATTTAGAATCCCAGATCCCTGCTGGCATTTTACTAAAATTTCACTGGATTCATAGAGTAATTTCAAAAATTGTATTTTAATTTATTGGAAAAAGTAAAATGTATCTATTTAGTTGGGGCTTTTTTACACCTTTCAGTCAAATTTGATAGTTATATTCCCATAGCTATTAGGTGCTTCTCACCATGTTCCTTCTACTTCTGGGAAAAGAAAATGTATAAGATGAGCCTAAAACTTGTTTTCAGACCAGAAAGCAAAGAAGCTGTCAAAGACTACTAGAGTTATGTCAAAAAGAACTCAGGAGACAAGTTGAATAAACACCTAGTCAAAAGATGAGAAAAAGTGGTTACAAATAAATCCAGTATCTTCAGTAGATTGAATTGAGAATGTTTCAATCCCTATGTATATAGTGACACACACAAAATTACTCGTTAACTTTGGAGATTGCTAAGGAACTCATTATTTGAAAAAACTGGCAAATAAAGAGAAAAAAATCAAGCATTTATCATACCTTTCCTATCTAAACTGAACAATAGGGTAGCCAAATATTTGATACAGGAATGTTTCCATTTATTTATTTATTTATTTGCTTTTGATAACAAAAAATTATTGCCATTTTGAAAAATTTTGTTAATTAAATGCATTGGGTAATGTAGCCAATGTTCAAGGAATGATAGCTATTATGATGATTATCATGCAGGTAACTCTTTTGGACATTTGGAGTTGGAGTAGTTGTAATCAATGGTTGCTAACATAATATAAAAACAGACATTCTGTACATCCTAATGAAAATCTACAATATCACTTATCAGTACTCTTACCATATGAAAAATGAAAATGAATCTGATCAAGCCATTAGATCCAACTATGAATTTATAAAAAAAAAATAGGGATAGAAGAATATTTTAACAGATAAAGCAGAAACGCATTTAATGAAACAAGCACTGTGAAAAATTCTACAGGACAAAAAACCCAACTCTTTCAATAGCAAGAACTCCCCTCCCCCTGAAAAAAAATCACAAGAAAAAATATAGAGGGAAAACTGTAGAATACAAGAGACCTAAGAGGCTTATCAAACAACTAAAACACCTGTTTTGTTCGCTGATTCCAACAAACTAAAGAAAAAACAAGACAATGGTTAAATGTGAACTAACTGGAAATAAGATGACATATGAAAATTACTGTTACTTTTTTTTTTTTTTTTTTGAGATAGGGTCTCATTCTGTCACCCAGGCTGGAGTGCAGTGGCACGATCTTGGCACACTGCAGCCTCTGCCTCTGGGGTTCCAGTGATTCTCCTGCCTCAGTCTCCTGAGTAGCAGGCATGTAGCACCATGCTTGGCTAATTTTGTATTTTCAGTAGAGATGGGTTTTCACCATGTTGCCCAGACTGGTCTGGAACTCCTGACCTTAAGTGATCCACCCGCCTCAGCCTCCCAAAGTGCTGGGATAACAGACATGCGTCACAGCGCCCAGCTGATTGTTATTTTTTAAATGATATAATGAAATTGAAGTAATTATTTTAAACTGCATTCTGGGGGGATTCCTTTACTTCATCTTGCATGGTAAGAATGTAATCTTTACTGATACTTATATTGCTGTTAAGACAATTTGTTGAATTTCTTCTATTTTAACAATCGCTTTTTATAGTTCCCTAAACTCCCTTTCCTAAAAGTTCACTAATGTTTTATGATTGTAATAGCTTTTAAAGATTTCTTTTCAGACATTATATTTTAATGTATTTAAAATTATTCTTCAGCTCATTCATTTTTTCCCATGAAAGTTGTTGAATGCTGGATGTTTTATTGACTGAATGTAGTGATTCATCATGTTGACTTTCCCTCAATTTTTACAACTCTTCTTTACATTTTCATATTTTTCAATAAATGTAATATCTAAAGTAAGACCTGATATATATATTCATATATATATAATTCACACACACACACACACACACACACACACACACACACATATATATATATGAATTACCTAGATAAAGAGGATGGCAGGAAGTGATTGAAGTGAGAAAAACTCAGAGCTGGAATGGAAATGAACATTGCTTAGTATGGCTGAAATAAAATTGCTAAAGAAATGTGATTATAATACAGTAGGCCAGAGAATTATAATAGAATAAAAACCAATAACATGTCGGCAAGGCTTTCTGTGCCACATAGGACATTTTAGACAGGGTTATAAAATCAATGGGCAGTAATATTCAAATTTGTGTCTTATAAAGATGAGTATGGGAGAGTGGTTTGCAAGCAAATAGAAAGCAGTCTCTTAAGAAAATTAGCTTTTGAGATAGAGGCTTTGTTTAATAGCTGTCTTCACAACTTATATAAGCTTTGTATATTAGGGCAAGTTATGTTACCATACCTTTCTAAATTTCAGTGCCTTTCAAAAATTGTAGCTAATAATACCTAGCTCACAGGGTTGTTGAAAGAATTAAATTAGATAATCATTCATTGCATTTACCATAATAATGTAGTAAATGCTCATGGAATGATAGCTATTATGATGATTATCATGCGGGTTAATCTTCTTTTGGACATTTGGAGTTGGAGTAGTTGTAGGATATTTTAAAAAGCCAAGCAACTGCATTTTAATCTGGTCAAAGGTTCTTAGTGCACACCAAATAGCCTCTATTTTCTCACCTTCCTTGCAGTAAGTTTGGACCATATGATTAGTTCTGGCCAATGAAATATGAGAAGTGGCATATGTCCATTCCATAAGAAACTTGTAAGTCATATGTTTCAGATGGTATGTATAAAATAAAGAGGTGGGATACCTGATTTGCACAGGATTGCAGTGTGAGGGGAAAGGAAAACTTTACCGTGTTAAGTTACTAAGATTTGATGGTTTACTTGTTACTGCAGCCTATACAATCTTGTTAATACTCAAATTGACCAAAATGATAGATGGTAGAATGGAGAACATAGAAAAAAAATTTAAACCACTGGAATATAGCCAAAATGTTTTTAAGAGAGAGCTTGTGATTCGGCTATGGATAAAATGGGAAAATTTTTAGACATTAAAAATAATAAAATGTAGAACAAAGAGAACATATTGAAAGGGCAAATTCCAAGGCCCTACCACAACAATTTGAATCTTTTACAAGTGACCCAGATGATAAAAAGTTTGAGAATTCCTGATCCATAAGAAGGCTTCAAGATATTACTGAAATAACTAAAATAGAAGACAGAGTGCTTAATAATTACCATGTCAAACATAAAAATAAAGCGTTAGGAGAGCTGACAGTATGTTTCTAAGATATGTCCATATCTAAGTCTTTATTAGCAGTAGGAAAAGTATGAAGAAGGTGGCATTTGAGATGGAACATAAAAGGATACAATTTTGGTAGGTGAATATGGGCAGATGAAGGGAATAGCACAAGCCGAAGGAGAGTAGAGATAGGTATTGCACCTGTACCTAAGGTAATCTGATAGCTGATATTTATATATATAGTGCCTAACAAGCTTTAGGCAGAAGATTCTTAAATTTAGGTTTCCATTTCTAATTCCTCCCTCAAGATCCTGACATGAAGACAAATGTTAGACTTTTTTGGTTTCATGTATACTCCCACACTTGACTTTATACTACAAAACCTTAGATGTACTTTTTGAAAATGGCAATTTCGTGATTAGAGAAGAGGAATTTTTCTGCTGATATAGGCTGATTTTGTCATAAATTCTTAAATTTAGGTTTCCAGTTCTAATTCCTCCCTCAAGATCCTGACATGAAGACAAACGTTAGACTTTTTTGGTTTCATGTATACTCCCACACTTGACTTTACACTACAAAACCTTAGATGTACTTTTTGAAACACCTGATGTGATTGATTTGAAACAGGATGTGATTGATACTTACATCCTGTGGTAGTTGAGTTCAATTATACCATTGAAACCTAGAAGAATGCAATGCTTTAAAAATCAACTTCTCATATTCTTAAATGTTCTGCGTCTACTTATTCTGGAGAATTGTAAGTTACTTGCAGGGTCTGGGGGGAAAGTCTTTTATATTTTAACGTAGGTGAGAAATCAGCAATCTGAGTCAATTGTTTGTGATGCCACTTTGTCATCTGCAGCTACCACTAAGGCACTTACACGATATTTCTCTAACTACTGTTTAGTACATTACTATAGAAACACATGTTTGCGTACAAATATGTCTTTTGATTCAAACATTAATTTTATCTCAATTTCCTCCTTATTTGGGAAGGTTCCTCAAGTCACATCTATAGGGTCCCTTGAAGCAAGTGTCATAACCTGGAACAGAAATATTCTGCATGTAAAACTCTGTGTTAACATTTCCTGCTATTCAAAATAGAGAGAATGACTTTTGTAATTTCCTACAATTCCTTGGTAGGAATAATATAAAACGGCATAATGATTAAAACTTTTCAAGACACCATCTTGCAATAAAAGCAAGTCTTGGAACAAGGCATGTATTTTCCATCTAACTTTAAGCGCAGTTACATAGTGCTACTTAATGCCAAAATCGAAGCAGGAAGTAAGAAATTCACTTTGCCGTGTAAAGAAAGTATTAAATGGATGCCCCAAGCTTCAGCATTTATGGGTCATTAGGCTACCATTTTAAGACACTGGACTTACAATATTAGCCTTTTCGTCAAGTAGCCCATATGGTTATATTTTCCGGCCTAAATTTCAGACTTGATAATGACTGACTTAGGAACTAGGGAGAAGAAGCCTACAGATTTTTGGTTTAATTTAAGAAATGTTCTTACTTTGAATGAGTTTAATTTTCTCTGGGTAAAGTTATATGTGTAAGATAATGGGGTGGGTGGAACAGTTCATTACTTTGGGTGTGCACAGCTAACAAAATCATTCTGCTAGGGTGTTTCTTCCTAGTTCATTCATTCATTAACATTTTTAAAGAATTTTTTCTATGCTAAGGGTACTATTGTAGGTGCTAAGAGTAAATAAAGAAGTGACTAAGACACAATCTAGTCCCTGGTCTCCAGAAATTAACACAGCTCAGTGAGAGTTAAATATCACCCTTATATCCAGGAGAGGTTTCATATTATTGATCTCTTAAATTTGGTGTTTGCAACTGACTTATGCAATTAAGTATGATTGGAAGAAATTCTGTCTCTTGAGAAGGTATCATATTCTAAACTGCTAATATAGAGAAGGAACAAATTTTCTACTCTACAAAATGTATGTTCCAAAAGACAACTTTATTTTTTCTGTAACTGAACTTAGTTTCAGTCTCAAGTTCCTTTTCTGCCCAGTGGTGGGGAAATCTAATATTATAAATTTAAGGTAAACTCAATCTATGGTTATTATTATCCTATTATATTTCTCTAGGCATTTAATTTTCTTGAGGCTTGCATAACATCATAAAAACATAAGTCCAAGATCTGTTATTATGAATAAAAATAAGAATCCATTTATGTTTGCTTCCTGTCCCTCTGTCTGTCTCTGACCTCTACTTCATTATTTTCTCTCCTGTAAGGTAAGTTCCTTGGACAGAAGCAATTTTAGGTAGTATACCATGATGGTCATGAAGTTTCAATTAGTACTCAAGGCAGTCAACTTTTAACTAGCTAACAAAGGAATGGATCTGTTGAATTAGAAGGTGTGACTACCAGTTGGACAGATAATTCTTTTTTTTTTTTTTTTTTTTTTTTTGAGATGGAGTTTTGCTCTTGTCGCTCAGGCTGGAGTGCAATGGCACAATCTCAACTCACTACAACCTCTGCTTCCTGGGTTCAAGCGATTCTCTTGCCTCAGCCTCCCAAGTAGCTGGGATTACAGGCACCTGCCACCACACCCAGCTAATTTTTGTTTTTAGTAGAGACGGGGTTTCACCATGTTGGCCAGGCTGGTCTCAAACTCCTAACCTCAGGAGATCCACCCACCTTGGCCTCCCAAAGTGCTAGGATTACAAGCATGAGCCACTGTGCCTGGCCTGGACAGATAATTCTTACCTGGTATTTTGAGACCATTCAGTTGGCTGGTATTCAGTAGTTACAGGTTTGTGGTACAATAGGCTGATTTGCGCAAGATTAGGTTTACTGTAATCTCAATGTTGAAGGCTTGCAATGTTGAGAGGCTATTGTCATATAAAACAGTAGAAGACTCAATTACACTGCAAGCCTGGAGACAAATTCTTGTGAGGGTGAGGTGTTCTCCTGTAAGATGCCTAATATCCTCCGAACTCATTATATGGTGCATTCTCTCTCATAGTCACAGTATTTGCTTTTATACAACTCTGGGATCTTCTTGCCTACATGTTTGAGAATCCACAGAGGAATGCTTTGACTAGAGATTCTATAAGAGTTCCATTGAACTGGAATCTGAGATTGCTGCCAGACAATTCTAGACTCCAAATGACATTTAATGAAAGACAAAAATAGGATTATGGTGTGGGCTTGGGTGACTTATCCTGACTCTCAACAGGAAACAGGTTTGCTACTACAAGCAGGAGTGAAAAATAGTATGGATGGAGCCCAGGATATCTCTGGTGCATCCGTGTTTATTAAGTTGAATAAAAAGCAATATCATAGAGGCAGGACTTCCAGGAGTTGGCTTCTAAGAAATGCAGTTGTGGGGGGCGGAGCAAGATGGCCGAATAGGAGCAGCTCCAGTCTCCAACTCCCAGCATGAGCGACACAGAAGACCGGTGATTTCTGCATTTTCAACTGAGGTACTGGGGTCATCTCACTAGGGAGTGCCGGACAATCGGTGCTGGTCAGCTGCTGCAGCCTGACCAGCGAGAGCTGAAGCAGGGCGAGGCATCGCCTCACCTGGAAGCCAAGGGGGAAGGGAATCCGTTTTCCTAGCCAGGGGAACTGAGACACACAACACCTGGAAAATCGGGTAACTCCCACCCCAATACTGCGCTGTAAGCATACAGGCACACCAGGAGAATATATCCCA
>NW_016803895.1:710264-712042 GCF_001698545.2 Rhinopithecus bieti | reverse complement strand
TTGATGGGTGCTGACGAGTTGATGGGTGCAGCACACCAACATGGCATAAGTATACATATGTAACAAACCTGCACGTTATGCACATGTACCCTAGAACTTAAAGTATAATAAAAAAAAAAAAAGAAATGCAGTTGTAGGCCATAAACTTTGGCAATAAACTCAGACCAGATTAGATGTTAGCTAAAGGAAAAAAAAAGAGAAACAAGTAAATGAGATAATTAATGAGATATGGAGATTGTCAATACCAACTATGGCCTTATAACCAGTTATAGATACAAAATAGAGTATACCTGCATTTTTTTCTTGCAGTCATATGTACACACACACACACACGCACTGATAATTATCTCTCTGGTAATTAATCTCTTTTCTTTCCTCTCATATTATTTGATGTTAGTTCATAGTTTAAAGATTATCGATGCAGAATTATGTTGGAATAAAAAAGGAATGGGCATTCCCTAGAGATCTTGAAACTGAATGTGGTAACTGGTAAGTCTTTGTGGAAGAAATGAGTGTGTATTTGATGTGCAAGGCATAGTTATGATGTGCCACATGTGATCACATAGGTAGTTTTATACATCCAAATATATATTTTGAAGTGTTGAAAGGAAAAGAGCTAGATATTTTTTGTATGAAAAGTGCTATAATTCTTTTCTACATTTGGATTATTCTTACTTTGTTAATTTTGGTGGGAGACACACTCCATCTCTCAATATAAATGCTAATAAATTCTTTATTTTCAATTTCCCAACTTTCCTTGCATCTGAGGAATAGACATCTGCTCTTAACCGAATGTCCCAAGATAAATAGACAAGTTTGTCTTTGCTGGTGATGGCAGTGATGTAATTGGTGTAGGTAGTGGTGGCAATGGTGAAGAAATGGCAGTTGAGGTGATGAAAATGACGACTATGGTAGCAAAAATGGCAGTCTGGTCTGTGGTGCTACATGGGAGTCAATTTTCCAAGTACAATAATGGAAGTGGTAGTAGGGGAAGTATTAAGTAGCTGCTCTAATAATAGCAACAATATAAGGGCAACATCTGATATTCATTGGTGTACTCATTAGACCAGTCCTGAGGTGTGATTTTGGGGTATTTTAACTTCACTGTCTCCACTTCACTGCCTTGAGACTGGTTCTCTTGAACTCCTAGTGATTCTGGGAGCAACCCAATATATAATTAATTTAATCAATGTTCTGCTTAAATAAACCAGAGTCGGCTTTGGTTGCTTCAATTAATTAACTTGACTGATAAGACCTGTTGATTTAAAGCCTTTCTCTGAGAGAAGGAAGGGGGTCAGGGAGAGGTTTGTCAATTTTCCTGACAACAAAAATTTCTTCATTCTTCTCTGATTAAATTATCCTTTTGGATAAGAGCCTTGCAATTTCCTCCCCATATCTAGATTAAACCCACAAAAACCCTTTCTCCAATAACACACACACACACATATATATATACACACACATATGTGTGTGTGTGTGTGTGTGTGTGTGTGTGTGTAACTTCCCCAAATACTCGACTACTCTTTTCTTATCTTCAGTAGAAGTTTTCTTATATGCTATCTTCTGGGATTTCTTGTTGCAGGGGGGTGGGGGGGTTCTCTCATTTAAAAAAAAATCTTAACTGGCTGATAAAATCTTATTTTTAATCAAGGTTTTGACTCAGTGTGAGAGAGAAAAAAGCAAAATACTACTTAAATAAAACTGAAAAGACCTTTAATTAAATGCTGTGTACCTGGAAATTTTGGACTAAGTTTAATACAAGTTAAAAAAAAAAAAAG
>NW_016803895.1:697656-710196 GCF_001698545.2 Rhinopithecus bieti | reverse complement strand
GGGTTCTCTCATTTAAAAAAAAATCTTAACTGGCTGATAAAATCTTATTTTTAATCAAGGTTTTGACTCAGTGTGAGAGAGAAAAAAGCAAAAATACTACTTAAATAAAACTGAAAAAGACCTTTAATTAAATGCTGTGTACCTGGAAATTTTGGACTAAGTTTAATACAAGTTAAAAAAAAAAAAAGTGAACTACTGTATATTTGTTACAAAAAGGATCAATGACAGTTACCCATTTGGAAAATGATAAATAATTCATGCTTCTTGAAATCAACTTGATTATAACATATATTCATTTGAAAGAAAAAAGATAACATTTTAGAGGGGCACTACACACGTGCAAGAGAAAAGAATAGAAAATTTCCAAATTTGATATGTTTCTTTTATTATGATTTACAGTAATTTAAAGAAATATGTCTACTACTATATCATTTTTTTGTTTTTTAACTTACTTTTTGTTCTGAAAAATTTAATAATAAAAGTTACACCTCTTATCAGAAAAAACACTCCCACAACAACATTTTGCACATAATTTTATGGGATTCACGGGACCTTTGAAGTCCCTTCATTAATCCTTTTTTAGGATCCTTGGTTATCATGTTAAACATCTCTAATCTAACCTACAAAAAGAAATTCAATCAATTTTTCAGCCAATTATGTTTAAATTTATATTATTGTGGTATTGATTTAATATCTTATTTAAGAATATAAGCTTAACTTATTATAAATAAAAAATCTTATTCCATTGTGTATCTTATGAATAGAGTTTGAGGAAGCATAATACGTTAAAAAATAAATGCCATTAATTCTTTTTAAAACAGGGTCCTATTTCTATTTGATTGAAGTAGTACTCTAAATAGTAGAAAGGGCAAAGAAGTCTTTAGTTAAAACAAAAGTAATAAAAAAGTTTGAATCTGAACAGTCAGAGCTGTTCACAACAGCAGGAAGTAAAGTTATTTTAAGAAAGTCCGTTAATGGTTATTTGCACTCCCTCTGGAAGGTAGGCATGTGCCTGCCACCTGCTGGTCAGATAGTTTGAGCTGCGAATATTCTCAGAATGTTACATGCATGAGTCAGGAGCCTGGAGTGTGGATATACTTTTACAAAACAAAACCTCTCCAGAGTCTATTTATCTATGTATCTATGTATCTATGTATCTATCTATCTATCTATCTATCTATCTATCTATCTATCTTCTATCTATCTATCTTCTATCTAGCTCTCTATCTTCTATCTACTCTTCCAAAAGGAGGTATTTCTATTGTAGCATAACTCTAAATGCCCATAGATTTAGTTTATGAAGCTATGATGTTAGTTATGTATTGAACTGAAATCTACTTGCTGCACAAGCCTAAATGTTTGCTTTGGTGCTGTTGTTTTCTCTATTTATTGAATCTCCCTTTCCACCAAAGCAGATGTATTGTTAGAGAGTTTTCAATCAAATTACAAAAATAATCCTTGGGCAAGGACTTACCTATTTATCTATCTTTCAGAGTCTGAGACAGAGATAAATACTAAATGACCTCTCAAGACCTCTTATGGTGATGTTTGAAGATTTATGGACAATTACTTGAACTAAACATGTATAAGATCATAAAATAAGTCTTCATACACTCAAAACTGTTTTATATAATCCATTTTATCAGACAACATTTTAATTGGATTATTAATCAATAATAGAAAGGTGATAGATACTCTTGTGAGAAAAAAAGACAGCATACAATCAATTGGTTAAAATGAAATTTGTAAAGTATTATAAAGCAACAGTCAGCCCTCTGCACCTGTGAGTTTCACATCCATGGATTCAACCAACCACAGATAAAGAATATTTTAAAAAATATTTCATTTATGTACAGACTTTTATCTTGTCATTATTCCCTAAAAGCACAGCATAATAACTATTTACATAACATTTACACTGTATTGTTGTACTAATATAAATAATTTAGAGATGCTTTAAAATATACTGGAGGATGTGCAGGGATTATATGCAATACTGTGCCATTTTATATCAGAGACTTGAGCATGTTGGTGTCCATATTGGTCCTGGAACCAAGCCCCCTGGATACTGAGGGGCAACTGCACTCTATATTAAAACTTGTAGAATGCAGCTAAAGCAGTACTATAGGGAAATTCATGGCTTTAAGTCCTTGTATTATAATACAAAAAAGATTGTGAAAAAGTAAACATTAAACTTAGTAACTCAGAAAAAATGAAAACAGAGACAAAAGACATACAAGAAAAGAACAAAATGAAAAGAACGGAAATTAATAAAATAGTAAATAGATAAAATGATACACAATTATAGGCTGTGTCAGCAGAGCTAAATGATTATGAGCAATTGTAAATGCTATGGACATACAGAGGAGGAACAGATTGGCTATGAGGGAAGGGAAGATAAGTGCTATAGTGAGAAGAATTCAACCTTTGGAGTTATTTGATTGGAGCCATTTGCCACTTGCTCTAGATATGTGACCTTTAAGCTTCCCTAACTCTAAATTTTCTTATGTGCGATGGGATTAAATAATACCTATTTTAAATAATACTTACTTCACAAGGTTTTGGTGAGAATTAGTTGTTGACCTTATTTAATATACATCAACTTTGACTCTCACTGCCTCATGAGTGATCTGATACAGAGAATTTCATTTGAGGTTCTGAAATGCTTAATGTATACATTTTTACATGTCATTCATAGCTTATAATACATATATACAAAACAAAACATCTTTATTATTAGAATTCTAGATTTTAAAACTCTCTGAATTGAAAAATCATACTGCCTCCCAGTTAACTTTGCCAATTTTCCTTCACATTAAAAAAAAAAAAACCCTCCCATTTTTAATCCATTCAATACATATTTACCATAAGTCACTGTGTGCCAGACCCTGGCCTCAGCAGTCAGGTGTATTGGCTCACTGTCAGCTGATGGATGGCCATGGTCTCTTGGAAGCTGACTCAATTAATTTTTGTGGGTCATTTCGTTTTGGGTGAAAACATGTTTTGTGTTTGTAATTGTGGAGGGCCAGGTAGACATCAGTTGCAACCAGAAACAAAAAAAGAGCGTATTTGAAGTTTTTAATGTTGTTTTAATTTTTTCCCCGGTGGTTTGACTATGTGTATTGGACTACATACAACTTTTTGCTTCCTTAACCAAATCTATTTATGTGGACCTTTTATACTGTTGTTAAACAACCATCTGGAACTTTATCTTTCACTCGCAAATTCTGGAGTCATGGAGCTACCATTTGTGTGAAAAAAAAAAGCAGGTTTATGAAAAGAGATTTGCACTGAAGATGTATCTAGCATTCCATATATTGAAGTTACATAATATCCTGCTATTTTTGGCTATAGTCATAATAAAAAAAAAAAGTGGCAGAAAAAAGTCTCTTGTGAAGAATAAGATTATTTCGTCCTTCCAACCTGTGATTCTTTGAATGTTAGTGTAGTATCAAGAAAGAAAATATATCATATCTTTTTTTTTTTTTCTTTTAAGATAGAGTCTCACTCCATCACCCAGGCTAGATAGAGTGCAGTGGAATGATTTTGGCTCACTGCAACCTAGAGTCACGTGCCACCATGCCCAGATAATTTTTGTATTTTTAACAGAGACGGCGTTTCACCATGTTGGCGAGGTTAGTCTCAAATTCCTGACCTCAAGTGATTGCCCTCCTCGGCCTTGTAAAGTGCTGGGATTACAGGCGTGAGGCACCGCACCCAGCCATCAAATTTTTAAAAATTTTAAAATCCAGTGTAGTCGTCAGTCTTGGCAATCAGAACAATAACTGCCCAGCTAATACAATGAGTCACACTAGAAATGTTTCTTAAAACAAGCATAACAACCACTACCACACCCACCATCACCAAAACGTAAGATTTAGTGGAAAATGGTTTTAGTGGCCACTTGAAGGTAAGCCATTCTAAAATATACATGGAATTAATGAATAGACCTTTTAAATATTAATTTTTCTTTTCAATGTTTGTTGACATTCTCTGACCTGTTGATTCATGCTGGGATAAGCATGAGTTTTCTTGTACTGATTTTAAAAGCTCCTAATAGAGATACATTGAGATCCTGTAAATACCAGACAGAATGCATAGAAATCAGTCTTTTTCTCTCTGCCATATGGAGAGCTACTATACCAAAAATGTAGTATCCCGGAGGCCACTACAAATCTGGGGCATAGTGTGATATTTCATAGTTTATGAAAAGAAAACAGAAAGAGGCAGAAAGAAAGGAATGGTGGGAAGGAAAGTGAGAGAAAACACACCTGCAAGTAAGATGCTTTTAGCGTCTGTTTGTGGCCAGTGGTTTGGAAAGGATCGCTGTTGGGGTAAAAAACAAGCAATAGTTGGAACAATTCAATTGCTTGAATATTTTCCCAAAGATCTAAGAAATATTTATTACATATTTAAAGAATTAAGAGTTTTAACTAACTGTATGTATCATAACAAAGATTTGAGAATAAAAGCTGTCTTCCCTCAATTGAGTGACAAGGTCACTTAATAATCATGTTATCCAGCCAGGCACGATGGCTTACACCTGTAATACCAGCACTTTGGGAAGCTGAGGTGTGCAGATCATCTGAGGTCAGGAGTTGGAGACCAGCCAGCCTGGCCAACATGGTGAAATCTCATCTCTACTAAAAATAAATATTCTTTAGTATGCCTGCCTGATATTCAACTGTGAAACATGCTTTATTTATCAAATTCCTTACTGATGAACACTTAATTTGTTTCCAGTCTTTTGATATTGTTTACTGGTGTAATAGGTAACCTTAGGCAAATATAATTTCACATTTGCAAACATTTCTGTACAATATATTCCTCAATTGGAAATGCCAGGTTAAATGGTATATGCATTAAAAAAAAAAGCTTTATTGAGGTTTTATTGACATACAATAAACTATACATAATTAAATTGTTCATTTTGATACATTTTGACATATGTATTCAATCAAGAAAGCACCACCACAGTCAAGATTATGATTATATCCATCACTACCCACTGTTTTGCTTTTTCAGTATTACAAATAAAGCTGCTATGCACATCCATGTATGTATCTTTGTATGAATATATGTTTACTTGTGCAAATACCTAGTGGTTGAATGGCTACATCATATGATCATATGATGAGTGTATATTAAACTCACACATCATATGATCAGTGTATGTTTAACTTTTAAGAATAAATGTCCAGACTTCCGAACTGTTTTCCAAAGTGGCTGTATCATTTTACATTTCCACTAGCAGTATATAAAAGTTCCAATTACTCCATATCCTCACCAATACTTGGAATAGCCAATTGTTTTTATTTTAGCCATCCTAATATGTGTGCTCTAGTATCTCACTGTGATTTTAATTTGCACTTTTCTAACAATTAATGATGTTGAGCATTTTTTGAAGTATTTATTTGTTGTCTGCATATCTTCTTTGGTGAAGTGTGTGTGTGTTCAAATGTTTTTTCAATTTTTCAAATTGTGTTGTTAGGTTTGTTATTAAGTTTCGAGTTCTTTATGTATTCTTGTCATTGATCAGATATATGTTTTGCAACATGTTTCCTCTCCTATGTGATTTGTCTTTATTCTCTTAAGAATGTCTTTCAAATAATAAACATTTTTAATTTTGATGAAGTCCAGTATATCAGTTTGTTCTTTTCTATATCATACTTTTCTGCCTCAACCTCCCAAGTAGTGAGAATTACAGGCACCCACTACCATGCTCAGCTAATTTTTGTATTTTTAGTAGAGATGGGGTTTCACCATGTTGGCCAGGCTGATCTCGAACTCCTGGTCTCAAGTGATCTGCCTGCCTTGGCCTCCCAAAGTGCTGGGATTACAGGTGTGAGCCTTTACACCCAGCCAAACCTTACAACATTCTAAGGGACTCACTTGTGAAACAATAATTTAATTATTTGAACTTTCAGTAAAGAATATTGCACCTGTTATGAGAAAATTATGGTAAATTTAACAGCAATTAACATAACTATGAAAAACAGTTTTGTGAATTACAAGTTTTGCCTGAATCTCTTGGACAGTTAGAGAAAGGTCCTGTAGTATTTTAACATTTTCTAATTAAAATAATTATTTTCAAATATACCAAAAAGGCTAGGTTAACTCATAAGAACATCAATTATAACAAGTTACTAAACACCCAAGATTTATATTCCTTCTTTCCTCTCTGTCTCTATTTCTCTAGTTTTCAGCAAAACTTTTACTTTTTTGCATGGTTGCACATTCTAATTGTCCAAGCAGTAAAGAAACCGGAGCAGACTCTGACCACATACTAATTAATGCTTATCTGCCCTGCTCTAGCAGCAATCTAAAATCAGGTTTGGAAATGAGGCATTAGTTCCTCATACATCTGGCCATAGTAGGCCAGAGGGGATTGTTCCTATGTAAGGTCCTCAGCCATGTAGTTGCTTACTTAAGAGCTATTTTCTGGCTTAATGGCATGTGAAGTAGGGTGGGCTTTATTCTCAAGACATCACAGTGGGAGCTACCGTTGGGCTTCTAGGACATTTTGGCAGAAGAAAATGAAAGTCCTTGGATGATTACAGAAAATCTTTAGAGGATTCTGTAACATTGGTAACTGCCCAAGAAAAAGAGTGAGGCAACCCACAGGGACAACAAAAACAAGGCAGGAATGTGGCCTTTGCAGCTTCTACCACAACGATCCCATTGACATCTTTACCCTTAATAGCTTCCTCTTTTTATTTAGTGTCTTGATGCTGTGTTTTTGTTTGTTTGTTTGTTTTTGTTTTCCTATTTGCCCACGTCCTTCTTCCCAACTTGTTTCCTTGGTGGGAACTTTCTTTGTCCTTCTCTCCCAAGGCCAGATATGCATCAGATTTGATCCTTATTTTTCTTCTTTTCCTTTCTTTTTTGGAGTACTCACCAAAATACTTGGCATCCACTACTAATTCTAAACTATTGATTCCAGTGTCAACAATCTTGTCCTCTCACCAGTTCCAAATGCCTGTTGGACAATCCATCCAAGTGCTCAGCTCTTGCTGAACTCAACATATCCAAGTGAATTTAGATACTTTCAACAGTCCTTGGCCACATAGCACCTCACTCACATCGGTGTACACTGAGTGCAGGGGACAACCAGTGAGTAAGACAGATGGACCTCTATGCCCTTGAGGCTCAAAATCTAGCAGTGGAAATAGGTATTAAACAAATTGTCAAATAATACTTATTCTAATTATGATAGTTAAAAGTTACCGCTTATTTTGGGCATTTAGGAAGGTGTCTATAGGCACAAAATATTTTAGACTTCATACTCCTTTTATAAGAATGTATTTTTTCTTGTATTCTTTTGAAAAGTTTCGGAATTCTTTAGGCCTGCCTTTCTGATTCATTCTTGCAAATAGATTTCTTTCGACAGTCTTGAAAAATCAAACTCTCTGAATTAGCAGATTTAGTGAAAAGCTACTTAGAAGACATTTTTGATAAATTTAGAGGCTGAAAACATTGATAAAAAATAAGTCTTGTTCTGTGCTTAATAATCATGAAAACATATCCTTGTAAAATTCTTATGGACAGGCCCCTTTCAAAGACATCTGAATTTCAAGGAGTAAAGGCTTTATTCTAGGAAGTCTCTCAATGTTAGCTGGGTATCATTGAGTAATCATATTCAAATAAATGTCTACAACTCTAGAAGAAACATACTGCTATTTTCTTTATTAGATAAAAGAATCCTCAAATTTCATATATGTCTCTTCTCTATGCATTAAGTTGTCCTGCTAGATTCATTATTTAAAAAAGCAATGCAAACGAGAGTATTTATTGAACACATCCATGAGGAAATGACATTTTAGGTAGGCCATGAGGACTGAACAGGAGTTGGCCAAGTAAGACAGAATTAAAAAGCAGTACAGTTTAAGAGCTTTGAGAAGGAGAGGGGCAAAATAAGTTAGAATAGTTCAGGGAAGGCTGTGCGGCTGAACTGTAGTGAATGTAGATGCCTCTTAGTCATATAAGCCACATAAGTAATTTTAAATTGTTACTTGGGAGATAGGTCACACTTGGAATGCTCCTCTGGGAAGCTTACATAAGAAAATAGAGTCAGAGGGTTAAACC
The DNA here is from genome assembly GCF_001698545.2 of Rhinopithecus bieti. Taxonomy (NCBI): domain Eukaryota; kingdom Metazoa; phylum Chordata; class Mammalia; order Primates; family Cercopithecidae; genus Rhinopithecus; species Rhinopithecus bieti. The sequence continues at coordinate 702,111 of NW_016803895.1, read as the reverse complement.
ATCACCACCAAATTATGGTCTTCACTATAATCAGCATCTCTACTCTAAGAAAGTAGAGTCAGAGGGTTTAAACCATCACCACCAAATTATGGTCTTCACTATAATCAGCATCACTACTCTCATTTTAAGTGTTAAGTGCTAAGTGAATTACATACATTTTCTCTAATTTTAACTAACTGTATATCACACATAATGGTATCATTTAACAGGCAAGAATACTGAGGCTCAGAAGTACCTGAAAAGGCTTTGTTGAGGAAGTGACATCTGACTTGGGGCCAAATATGTTGTGTTTGCTAAAGAAGAAGGCAGAGAGGAGTATTACAAGCAAGGAGAATGGTATGAATAATTTAGGAAGGATTTTGACATGATCAGATTAATGTTTTATAAAGTTCATTCCAGCCATGGAATGGGGAGCAGATTGGAGGAGGGGACTGGAAACAGGGAGACAAGGTAGGAGAGTGTTGCATTAACCAGGGTGAGAGATCACAATAGACTGAACTAATGTCTATCATTAATGGAATGGTGGAAAAAATGTGAAAGTTGAGGAGATTTAAGAAATATTTAGGAAGTAGAATAGGTTGTCAGCACTATCCAGTAGAACTTTAGAGGGTAGGCCGGGCATGGTGCCTCACGCCTGTAATCCCAGCACTTTGCGAGGCCCAGGTGGGCAGGTCACTTGAGGACAGGAGTTCGAGACCAGCCTGGCCAACATGGTGAAGCCCCATCTCAACTAAAATACAAAAATTAGCTGAGCTTGGTGGTGTGCACCTGTAATCCCAGTTACTCGGGAGGCTGAAGCAGGAGAATTGCTTGAGCCTGGGAGGTGGAGGTTGCAGTGAGCTGAGATCACATCACTGCACTCCAGCCTGGGTGACAGAGTGAGACTCCATCTCCAAAAAAAAAAAAAAAAAGAAATTTGGAGAGTAAAGGAAATATTCTATCATCTGCACTATTCAATAGGGTAGCCCATAGCCATGTGTGGATACTGAACACTTGAAATGTATTAGGTTGGTGCACAAGTACTTGCAGTTTTTGCGATTACTTTTAATTGCAAAACAGCAATTATTTTGCACCCACCTAATTGTGCAACTGAAGAACTGCATTTTAAATTTTATTAAATAGTAATTCATTTAAATAGCCACTTGTGACTCATGGCTACTCTACTACAGTTCAGAATTATATAATTTTAGATTGCTAAAACGTTTACATATCCTCACTTTAATTACAAGATCTTTTAGGATAACTTTGTGTTGTCTATCCAAATTTGTACACTTCTTTGGTGAGTTTGGTTGTCTTTCTACTGTGCAAACATATGTAGTATTTAATTTTACTTCTATATTTACTTATATTGTCACCCTCTTCTATATTGGTCAGTTGTCTTTTTTTTTTTTTACCTGTTGGAAAGTGTTAAGTCCCATTTTTCCAGAAAAGTTTTAATAGCTTGTCTTTCTCATTAATATGTATTTTCTTGAGCATCAATCACATTAGTCTATACCACATTATCTCATAACAAATCATTGCTTATTTCTTGCTCTTTCATATTCTTCATTGGTGCAATGAATTGAAGCTGGGTCTTCCAAGATACTTGGAAGGAGGGAAGATATCCTTCATGTCTTCTCTATTTCTTCCTCCACCTCCACTGTTCAGCCTATAGTTGGCATAACAGCAATTCTTCAAGACAAATACTTGCTCACTACTGTGAGCCTACTCATTACAACGTATGCTACGAGATTTCTGGTTCCTTAAATGTATTTGTTCTTTTCAAATAGAAAAAGTCTAAACTAGTGAAAAAATATATCAATGTCTTTTTTAAAAATGAGGGATACATGCTATTTCAGCCTCTATTGACTATTTTAAGTAGGTAGTCCCCAAGGATGCCTTCCAACAATTCCTTGCCTCATAACATGTGCATGCTGCTCTACCCTGTAAGACAAGTCGGTCACCCCCCTCCCTCCAACCCTTACACTGGCCTTGAGACTTGCTTTGACAATTAGAAATCAGTGACACTGTGCCAGCTCTGGGCCGAGGCTTTCAGAGGCCTGGCAGCTTCCACTTTGGCTCTGGGAAAGCCAGCCACCATGGTGTGGAGAAGCTCAGGAGAGACTTGAGAAGGAGGAGAAACCATAGAGCAGCTACATGGGGGAAAGGCACTGAGCTGCCAGACACAGGAACGAAGCCCTGTTGGATTTTCCAGTCCAGCCAGCCTCTGGCTGAATGCAGCCATGTGTATGACCCAAACGGCTGCTACATGGAGCAGAACTGCCTGGCCAAGCCCTGCCCTAATTCCTGAGCCAAAGACTCATGAAAAAGAGTAAAATCATGTTGTTTTGCATGACTAAATGCTGGTGGGCTAGTTATACGACAATAGATAGCTGAAATATTATCATTAAAAATAATAAAAGATTCAGTTATAGTAAAACAACTAACCTCAGTTTGCTCACCTTCCTGATCTACACTCTCCCTTGACTCCTGCAAGTTTATGGCCTCCCTTTACTGAATAGCCAGTGGGTGGAGCCAGTTGACTCTGTGATAATGGAAAACAAATATCTAAACCAATCCAAGATCTTCAAAACATCATGTGGAATAAATTATATGCTTCAGTATGAAGTGTGAAATTCTGAAATTTAAAAGATTTTGCATTCTATGTGCTCTCTTAAGTGTAAAATTTACTTTGGAAACATTTACTTGAGACTAGGTTTACCTAAATAATCATACATGGTCCCTAAGAAAAGTGTCACTTGATTAAAATATGGATTTACTGTCCCTAGACACTTATTCATGACGGATCTTAACTTTGTTATTATTTGTAGTATTTTAAAGTTGATTTTAAAAGTGATAGTCTTCCGACTGTCTTAGCTATTGGCAAGGTGGTAATTGAGGTTGGTGAGACATTGATCTTACTTGGTCACAAAGGTAACTTTAAGCAAAAAGTGTTAGTGATATTGACAATTTTAATGTTTGAAATGATTGAATTGTTTACAGACTTGATCCACTTTGTATGGTTTAAAACCAGGTGGTTATCTGATCCAGAGAGAAGGCAGGTACTCAGAAAACATGTTTTGGCCACTCATCACAGTGTTTTCCCTCATCTGCCACTCCCCCAAATTGAACAATTAGCCCATTTTTGCTGTGATATAGGTTTATTTTATTTTAAGCTGTGAATTCATAGAGCAGGTCTAGTAGTTAAAGTAATTATAAAGCTATCCACAGAGGGTAGAGAATTACGTATTTTCTTCAATTTCCTGAAGGTATTTTAAAGGTGAGCATAGGGCAATGCTGGTATTTCTGACTTATCTTTGGCTAGGATAGTTGTTGGAGCCAATAGAGCAAATGTCCCATGATGAAGCTATACCCTAAAGAAATGCTCAGTCCAATTTATTTTGGATTTATATGTGAGCTGATACATCACTTGCTAGGCAAGGTAAATACATTTTATCCTTATATTATAAGTATACACTGTTTCAGGGACATGCTTCAAAAAGTATGTTCCTTTCTTTGTTTTGTTGCTCTCATTGGAGCCTCAACAGTGTTTTTTTTTTTTTTTTTTTTTTTTTTTCTTGTTTGTTTGGTCTTTCTCTTCATGTGTTTTTCTCATTAGCCTCTCCTTAACGAAGCTATTTTGTAAATAAGTCCTTCTGAAAATAATGGTTAATAATCATTTAATTTACAAATTGAAGTCTTCTCTAATCTTGTGAAATAATAAAAATCTCAGAAATCAAAAGAACTCCATGATTCACAATAACCAAGATATGGAATTAATGTAGGTGCCTGTCAACAGTGGATTAGATAAGGAAAATATAGTATGTATACACCACTGAAATACTAGGCAGCCATAAAAATGAACAAAATCATGTTCTTTGTTACACAGATGCAGCTAGAGGCCATTATTCTAAGAAAATTAATTCAGGAACAGAAAACCAAATACTGCACATTCTTACTTATATGTGAGAACTAAACTTTGGGTGCTCATGGACATAAAGATGGCAAAAACAGACACTGGGGACTAATAGAGGGGGTTGGGAAGGATGGAGGCAAAGGTTGAAAACTAACTTTTGGTAACTATGCTCACTATCTGGGCAACAGGATCATTTGCATCCTGAACCTCAGCATCACAAAATCTATCTCTTTAACAAACCTATACATGTACCTCAGAGATCTAAAATAAAAGTTGAAACTATTTAAAAAACAGAGCTCGATGATTCAGTCAGTATAATCTTTACCAAATAATGTATCTCCTTGCTAATTTTCACTTGGTCTGTAAGTGCCAGAAGTAGTTTTAGCTCTTAGATCTAGTACAGTGCCTAGTGCATAGCAGACATTGAATTAATGTTTGCTAAATCACTGATTCAGTGAATGATGGCTTATTATGTTGTAGTAAATGTAACCTATCTTTGCTTTTTAGCATATTCCAAGGGTTTATATTATTAATTTAAATGAATTTTAACAAATATAAAC
>NW_016803895.1:680830-697271 GCF_001698545.2 Rhinopithecus bieti | reverse complement strand
TTTTATTTTTAAAAATTATATTCCTTTCCGTATTGTGCTAACTATAGCAACAGAATTTGAATATACTTTCAAAGTTTTATTTAAAGCTTACTTCGCTATGACGAATTTATAAGCACAGAACTTTAAAAAGTCAGCAAAATGGAAATAATAAATGTTATCGATATGTATTACTTTTCCTAGGGCTGCTGTAACGAATTACTGAAAACCGAATTGCTTAGAACAACAGAAATTTATTCTTTCACAGTTTTGGGGGCCAGAAGTCTAAATTCAGGGTGTTCCAGGGTCAGGTTCCTTCCAAGGTCTCTAAGAAAAATCTTTCCTGGCCTCTTCCAGCTTCCTGGGGTTACTGACGATTCTTGATTTCTTTGCCTTTGGTGGCACAACTTCAGTCTCTGCCTCTGTCTCCACATGGCCTTGTTCTCTGTCTGTATTTTCCAAATCTCTCTCTCCTTAAGCACACCAGGCCACTGCTGACAGATATTAAGGAAGACCTAAATAAATGGAAAGATATATAATGTTCATAGATCAGAAGATTAATTTGGACCAAATGTCAATTATTCTCTAATTTGTTGACAGAATCAATGCAACCCCAGTGAAAATCTCAACAAGACTTTTTGTGGACCTTGTCTAGCTGATTCTAAAATTTGTACGAAAATGAGAAGGATTAAAAATGAAAAACCAATTTTGAAGAGGATCAAAGTTGGAAAAGTTATACTACCTGACTTTAAGAATTATTTTAAAGCTACAGTAATCAAGACTCTGTGGCATTGGCTTAAAGAAATACAAATAGGTCAATGGAATAGGATAGAGTCTAAAAAATGGACTCATAGATATATGTTAATTTTGGCAAAGGATGCAAAGATTTTCAATGAAAATGGTAGTGTTTTCAACAAATGGTGCTGGAAAATCTGATGACAATGTGTAAAATGAGAACTTTGATTAGAAAATCAAAATAAATTATAGAGATAAATGTAAAACCTAAAACTATGAAACTTCTAGGGGAAAGTATAGAAGATGATAAATTTTGTGATCTCACATTAGACAAATATTTCTCAGTTTTGACATCAATTTTTTGATTTATAATAGATAAAGTTGAAGAAATAGATTCATCAAAATTAGAAACTTCTTCTCTTTGATAACAGTTAAGAGAATGAAAACACAAGCTACACACTGTCAGAAAATATTTTGTAAACCACATGTGATAAAGGTCTTGGATACAGAATAGATAAAGAATTCTCAAAACTCACAAATAAGAAAACCAACAATCTAATAAAAAACAAGTAAAATATATGAAGACACGTCACCAAAGAAGATACATATACATACAGCAAAAAGACATAGGAAAATACGTTCAACATCATTAGTCATTAAGCCACATGAGATATTACTACACATCTGTTAGATAAGCTAAAATTTAGAAGACCATAATAAATGTTGGCAAGGATGTGTGCAACCAGATCTCTCATATACTGTTGTGGGAAAGAAAAGTAGTAAAACTATTTTGAAAAAAAGTTTAATAGTCTTTTTTTCTTTTTGAGACGGAGTCTCGCTCTGTTGCTAGGCTGGAGTGCAATGGTGTGATCTCAGGTCACTGCAACCTCCGCCTCCTGGGTTCAAGAGATTCTCCTGCCTCAGCCTCCGAGTAGCTGGGACTGCAGGCGCGTGCCACCATGCCCAGCTAATTTTTGTATTTTTAGTAGAGATGGGGCTTCACCATGTTCGCCAGGATGGTCTTGATCTCTTGACCTCGTGATCCGCCCACCTTGGCCTCCCAAAGTGCTGGGATTGCAGGCATGAGCCACCGCACCTGGCCTTAATAGTTTCTTAAAAAGTTAAACATACACATTCCATATGATCCAGCTATTCCACTCCTAGGTACTTACTCATAAGTAATGTAAACATATGTCCACAGAAAGACTTGTACATATATGTTCATATCAGTTTTATTTGTAATTGCCCAAAGTCTGAACAACCAAAATGTCCATCAACAGGCGAATGGATAATTTATAGCGCATATATACAATGAAATACTATTCAGTTAAAAAAAATAGAATGAACTATTGATGCTAACATAGATGAATCTCAAAAGAATTTTGCTTAGTAGAAGAAGCCAGACCAAAAATACTACCTGCTTTATGATTCCACATACACAATTTTTAAAAATGCAAACTCATCTATAGTGACATAAAGATCAGAGGTTGCTTAGAGGGTTGTTTCAGTGATGAAAGGAGGTACATAAGAAAATTTTTGGGGTGATGGAATGATTCATTATTTTGATTTTGGTGATGGCTGCACGGAGATACATGAGTCAACATTTATCAAATGATGGACGCACTTTATGTGCTGTTCATTATATATCAGTTATATCTCACTAAAGTGGAAACAAATTAGAAGTAAGTATCCCACATTTTGACTACTAAAGTTCTCAACTTTCATTTCTTCAGTAGGCTTCTGTAAAGTAAAAATCTGGTGAGCTTAAAAAAAAAATCTAGATTTCCATGCCAAATTAATTTTGAGCAGCATAATAGAAATGCCTGGAGTTTTAGGGCATTTCCAAATCGCAGTAAAGTACAGTTTAATTTGTAATAGGGCAAGAGGAAGAAAAAAAAGAAAAAGAAAAAGCGGTGGGTGGGGAAATCAGGAAAGGAAGTCAAAAAGAAACAGGGGAAGTACACTCCGCAGGGGAAGCGGCAAGACTGCACCTACACACTCACCCGCCTCTACAGATCCTCTAGGCAGGGGGCTACAAGTGGATTAAAATGTTACAACTCAAGGTAAGTCCTTCACCGCAAAAACTGCTCCTCCCAGACTTAGCCCAACCAGCTGGAAACTCCATGCTTGGAGCGCTAAATCTGGCGGGCGGACACCCGCCCCCTCTCCATCCTCCGCCTTCCAGCTGCGCCGCGTCCTGTTCTCCGTCGCCGCCTGGTGGCGGGCGCCCGGGACCCGCAGGCGCTCGGGTGAGGCAGGACGGAAGGCGCGGGGAATAAAGGTCTCTGCAACGGAGGGGCGCCGCGTCTACCTCCGGATGCTTTTGCCGCGACTGCATCTTGGCACCAGTCTTACTGCCCTGGAATGCAGTTTCCTCAACGCGGCGCTCACTCTGCCTCCTCTCTGCTTTAATCCGTCAGGTCTCAGGTCTTGCGGGTGGGAGTCGGGTGAAGGAGCTGCGTTATATGGTTGTGACACCCACCCCCTGCCCCCATTTTCAGGTCATAACTTTCATGCCTTTGGAAACGAGGGACCCAGAAGAGCCCTTATTGTAGGAGGATTGTCGCCGTTAGACCTCTAAGCTCCAAAAAACCAAGGGGAGACAGAATCCAATTGTTCCCTTAAATCCCAAGTAGTACTGTTTTTTCCACCTTAGAGTCCGCCCCCCGCCCCTACTTGTCCCATATATTGATGGGCCACTTTGCCACCGCGTTCCAAGGTTTGGAGAGCGTCACAATGCCCCACCGTCCCCAACTCTTAAGTGGCCGACGGTGGGCAGTCCAGAAGCTGGGACCAGACTCATCTGCCTGCGGGCACAGTAGGAGGGACGGAGGGATCTCCCATGAGCTCCGAGGGCGAGGTGAGAACCAATTGTAGTGGGGGGGGAGCTTATAACGGGGCAGTTAGGAACGGGCAGAGGTACCCCCACCTCCAGCTTTCAACTCAGGCGAGGAAACTTCGAGACCTTCCCGTCCACACCTGATTGACAGGAGGAAGCTCTCGCGGCCCAGGAGGCGAGTGTGGGTGTGCAGAGGTAGAGACAAAACCTAAAAGCTCGCAGAGCCGGCGAGGGCTTGCCGTCCTGGACTGTACGGGTCTGCGTCTGGTGCCACCTACTCCATCAGGCTGCTTGCTGGGTCCACCAAGCCTGACCCCTCCAGCCAGAAGGGGATCACGGAGTGTGTCCACCGCCCGGGCTCCTGCCTGCCGGAAGGGGGCTGGGAAGCCGGGAGCCCCGCGCGCCACTTCCCCGGCAGCGTCAGTTTCACCCAGGACTGGCTCGTGGTTCCCTCGTGGCTCTGCGCGGAAGTCCGCCTCCTCCCTTCCCTCCCCCAGCCTGCGCGCTGCCTCCGCCTCCTTGTTCTGCCTCCACCCTCAACCCCCATCCCCGCCTGACGGGAGCTAGCCCTCAGTCCTCCCGAGCTCTGGTTGTGGGCGCCGGATAAGTCCAAGGCGCCTCCTCCCAATATGGACAGCCGCTACACCAGCACTGCGGGCATCGGGGACTTGAACCAGCTGAGCGCTGCCATCCCGGCCACGCGGGTGGAGGTGTCCGTGTCCTGCAGGTGAGGACGCAGCCCTTCCCCTCCCTCCTGCCCTCCTATCTGCGGGGTTGGTAGCACTTGGAGAGCGCTCCGGGTACCACGAGGCTTTGCGCGGACGAGAAGTTGCCCCATGAGTGGGAAATATCTCAGCAGTGGGGCTGAAGTTACCCCGGGTCAGGTGACACAGGGGAGTGGGAATTAGAAGCAAGTGGTGGGCTCCGGGACTGGGACTTTTCATTTTCTTTCTGGGAAACGCTGTAAAAGTTGGCTGGGCTGTGACTCAGCTGCGAGAACACCGGCCGCCGCCCAATTTACAAGCCTGTTTTCCTTCCCAAACCCGGGCTGGATGGTTGCGTGATGATCGGAATCGAAGGGGACAGCACTGCCAAAAGCGCTCGTGACTGCTGCACGCTTCGGCCCGGGACTCCCTCTGCTAGGCGTGTGCAAACCTTCTGTTGCTAGGGTTGGCTCCGATGTCGGCAGCTTCCTCCCCACCCACTTCCTGGAGCCGTCCAGCTTGCTTCTCCCCCACCCTTCCGGGCTTTTTGCTTTTTGCCTGATAGGTAGAAATTTCGGCCCTCCTTGCAGACGAATCTATGACTTACCTAAGATCTGGGAAGTCACGACTTTGTTTTGTTTTGTTTTCGGGCCCAGACACATTTGAGTGCTTGTAAGAACTGACTCTTGGCCGGGCGCGGTGGCTCACGCCTGTATTCCCAGCACCTTGAGAGGCCGAGGCAGGCGGATCACGAGGTCAGGAGTTCGAGACCAGCCTGGCCAATATGGTGAAACCCCTGTCTTTACTGAAAATACAAAAATTAGCCGGGCGTGGTGGCGGGCGCCTGTAGTCCCAGCTACTCGGGAGGCTGAGACAGGAGACTCGCTTGAACCCGGGAGGTGGAGGTTGTAGTGAGCCGAGATCGCGCCACTGCACTCCAGCCTGGGCGACATCGCAAGACTCCATCTCAAAAAAAAAAGAAAAATAAATAAATAAATAAAATAAGATAAAAAATTAAAAAAATTAAAAAAAGAAAAAAAAAAAAGCTGACTTTCAATCCTGTCCAGAGACTGTAAATTGCAAACTCGTTGTCCTGACGTTCTTCCGGTTAGTTGCCCTGTAAATAAAGCAACATCACAGCTATATTGTAGACGATTTTGAGAAGGAGATAAATGACGGTTCTAAATTGGTACTGGCCACTAGTTTGCGAATTAATATTGACCCTAGAGCCCACTCCCTTGTTTGCATAATTGGGTCCGTCTCACTGGAAAATTGACTCCTCATTTATCCAGTTTTGCTCTAAGATTGTTTTTATGCCCTCAAATCCTCCCTTTCCTTTCCTTAGCAAACTTGCCTTGAAGAAATATAATAAATTTGGATAATCTTGATGTAAATAAGTTTAAAATTCCATCAATCTTGACATTGCATTTTCACAAACTGACCCTAAAGCCAAAGGAATTCTTTTCTGGGGGTGGAAATTCGAGCACCAGCAACCCTAGTAGTATTATTTCAGGGTAGAGGACAGCCTTGAGCCCTGAAACTATCACCTGATTGTTTGCCCTGCCGCCTCTTAAGACTGATCTGGGACTATGGAAATAATCATGCTGATAATGATAGCTAACATTAAGCTCTTGCCTTATTGCTGTCACTGTTTTAAGTGCTGCCTGAGATTTTTCTGTCAATGGAACAGGTAAAGCTGTATGGAAAACTCTTTAGATAATTCAGAGGACTTTTTCTTTTCTCTGAAGCTGGCTTTGGATGTTAGAGGGAAGTTATTGGTATATACAGATAATGGATAGCCAAAAGTCCTGCAATAATAGCATTACTAGAGTTCTTATCTTCTACTCAACAGTCTGCAAAGTCTAAATGGCATGTGGCCTATACTTGGAATGAATATAAAAGAATATTGTCAATCAAATCTGAATTTTTCCATGAGCTTTTTAAGGGAAATTATACCTAAACTGATCATTCTGCCAGTAGGGCCCACGTTTAATGCAGCCCCTTTTTTGATGCATGTTTTCTGTGAGTGTGCTGGGCAATTTGTTTCAGTTTGCTGCCTTGGCACCTGGAAATCCCTTGTTCCAGCTTTTTTTCATAACATTGCTTTGACATTTTATTTTTAATTTTTAAGATTTCTAATAGGAAAAAAAAAATTCCTGAAAGAGAATGCAAATACTTAGTGTCAAGCATCTCTGCCAGGGCCACTAGTGCTTAGTCTATTGTTTGAGTTGCTTCTGACTCAGCTTACTATTTACTGTAAGTTTGAGATAAAAAGCATCTTTTGGGCAAACAGAAACATAATTAAATACCCAAGTTAGTGCCTTTGGAATAGGTTCAGGAATAGTTCCTGAAAAGGTGGGTTAAATTTATTTTTAATACATTAAAATTCAAAATAAAATATTTGAGTATTGTTGGATCTTGTAACCATAGAAGGTGATTTAGTTTGGGCTTTGGCATCAAAGACCTAAGTAAAAATTCTGGCTTTGTGACTTGTTCTTGCTATCTTGGAGTAAGTTCTTATCCAGTCTGTCTAAGCATTCTTATCTCCAAAAATAAGAATAATTATGGTATTTTCCTTATATAGAGTGTTATCAAGGTGATGTGTGAAAGCGCTTACACAATGCATGAAACAAAACATGTTTTCAAAATGTTAGCTATTATTATAATATTGGACATAACATTTGTTGAATAAATGTGTTATGTATGATTCAGGTATGGAATTCTGTAAAAGTCCTTCTCTTTTGAACTTCAATAAGTTGGTTAAATAACACAGGGATAGAACCAGCATTGGGATACCTGTTCCCTCTTTCTCAATCTTCCTTAATGTGCATCAAGAACATGTTTTGTAGAAAGTTTGTGGGGATTTCACTTAGCAACAAGGCACAGTTGAAGACCTCTAAGCTTTACTATGGGCAGGCAGAGTAAGGAATTCTCTTGCCTTACTACTATACCAGAGACTTCTGAGGATTTGCTGACACTTCAAAAGCAGCTCAGATTTGAATAGGTTCTTTCTTTCTCATTATTTCTTTCTCTCTCTCCTTTCTTTTCTTTTCTTTCTTTCTCTCTCTCTCTTTTCCTTCCTTCCTTCCTTCCTTCCTTCCTTCCTTCCTTCCTTTCTTTCTTTCTTTCCTTTCTTTCTTTCTTTCCTTTTCTTTTCTTTCTTCTTTCTTTCTTTTCTTTCTTTCTTCTCTTTCCTTTCCTTTTCTTTTTTCTTTCCTTTTCTTTTCTTATTTTCCTTTCTTTCTTTCGCCTCCTTTCACTGTCCCCTATCATTAAAAGCTTTATGGTGAAGTTTTCTGCATTTTGGGGAAGGTGAAAAAGATCAACAATTGAAGCTTGAATATAATTCATGGAAATAATTTAGTCTGTTTATTCATCAAGTGTCTGAGTGCCTTTTATAAGTCTATGTTTATGCTAGGGTCCATGAGAAATGCAAAAGACATTCTCTTCTCTGAAAATGTAAAATCTGATTGGGAGATAAACATTACATAAGACATGGTAACAGGGCTAAATTCAAAGATGAGGCTCATGCATGAGGAGGGAAAGGATCATCGTGGAATAGGGTGCTTGGAGTATATTACAAAGGGGAGATGGGGCTTGGGCAGAGACAAGCTGGATAGGCATGGTTTGGATTAGAAAAGGGACAGTGTACATGGAAGTTTTGTAGTGGCTATAAATTTGGTGTGTTAAGGGGGTGAGAGGTACCCTTTTCTATATGCATTTATACAGAGGCAAGCTCCTGCTGTTTGACTTCCTTCCTCTTCTACCCATTGTCTAGCTCTTCTTGCATTCATTTTCCTTTATTGTATAAGTTTGTAGATTTTTAAATTAATTAGCTTACTTAATTAACTAAAAATGCCTGTAGCTGAAATGATACAACCTTGAGAGATAAACTAAGGTAATATTTCCATTTTGTTCTGAAAGCTTATTACTGTAAAATTAGGTAAACTCACTGGTAAAACTAATATGCGATAATCACCTGTTCTCCTTGGGTCCTTGATTTGTTGCACTATTTCACTGATTTTTGCCATTTTCTCTGATTGAGAAGTCAGCTTATCAATTATAAAAGCGGTGAGAATATTGTGTATTTCTCGACTTTGTATGTTAGGTATCAAATGTACATCCTGTCACAGAAATAATCCTATAATGGTGATAATACTGACTATTTTTTTATTTGAGATGGAATCTCACTCTGTGGCCCAGGCTGGAGTGCAGTGGTGCGATCTCTGCTCACTGCAACCTCCACTTCCTGGGTTCAGGTGATTCTCCTGCCTCAGCCTCTGGAGTGGCTGAGATTACAGGTGCCTACCACCATGCCCAGCTAATTTTTGTATTCTTAGTAGAGGTGGGATTTCACCATGCTGATCTGGAATTCTTGACCTCAAGTGATCCACCCACTTTGGCTTCCCAAAATGCTGGGATTACAGGCCTGAGCCACTGCCCCCCGGCCAATACTGACTTTAAACATAAAAGTGGAAGAAGACTATGAAGTGGAAAAGGGTTGAGTACCTACTTTGTGCTAGGCATTCTAAAAAGCCCTTCCTGACCTGGTGTAAGTCTATTGCCTCATCTCCCATCACTCCTTGCATGAACCCAGCAACTATATATAGTCTAATAAACAGTTGCTTGCCATAGGCCAAAATGAATGCCAGATAAATACGGCTGAAAAATACTCCTAAAAGGTGCAGTCCCAAAGCGTGAGCATTCATCCTAGACAACCAAACTCCTGGTGCTTATGTGGCTATACAGGTGCTGCTCTTTGCCCTGCCCTACCTCCCTTCCCCTTCTTTTCTGAATTAGGCTGTGCTCCTAAGTTGCATTAGTCCCAGAGTAGCCAGGGTGTGCCAGTGTCATAGGTATATGACAAATCTTAGTCTTTCTACTCTCCTTGAGGACAAGTTTTGTCTCTTTCATGCCATGTACTGTATTCTGAGCTTGGCACAGAATATGTAGTTAGTAAATGTTTGATGCTGTAGTTCTATAGCCAAATTGTCTAATGTGGGGAGGGGGGTTTCTCCTGTTAAAATATCATACTTAGGTCCCGTAGCAGATCTATTGAATCAAAATCTCCGGGGATGGGACCCAGGAATCTGAGCTTTTAACAAGTTCACCCTGTGCTGGTTATACACACTAATTCTTTTAATCTCCTGGTTTCATGAGTAAGTGACTCTGACTATAGTCCCTTGATCTGAGTTAGTAATACCCACCTTACTAGGGTGTTAGGAAGATACTTTTTGATGGTGTGCTGGAGCTTAAATGGGTTTGGGAACAGAAATTTGTAAGTCAGTTGTTGAAGTGACTTAAAAATTGAATTATATAAACAATATTAAATTATATTAAAAATAAATGTAAGAAATGCTGAAAGGTTATAACTTCCTAATTGCTTTACTACATTTTACTGTCATCTATTTTTTTTTTATAATCATCTATTCTCTGTTTTTTAATCTCTGTGTTGAAAGTATTCTTCAGTGGTGTGCTTCTGTTCTCTTCCCAATTCATGTATGCCACCTTGGAAGCTTGAAATCAGCCATAGTGGGAGTATTTATACCATGGAAATTGGCAAACACGGCAAATCAGTGCTTGACTTACCCTTTTGTCATCTATACTTAAGAAAGCATTCTGTGGGTATCAGTTGGCTCTATGGAGTTTATAATAGAAGTACTATATGTAACTTACTATTTGTAGATTGTTTGCCAAGCTACTTACTCGACATATCAGTAAAAAATAACAAATTTTGTACACAGACACACATTCGGCTTTTTATTGGGGAGCTTGTTTTAAAATACATACTTGCACATCACTGTTTATGGACTTTTTATAAAAATATATATAAAAGAAAATTATTGTTGTTTGTCTGGTTCAGTTCTGGCTATTATAATAAAGTACCAGAGACGAGGTGACTTATTAACATCATACATTCATTTCTCACAGTTCTCGAGGATGGATGTCTGCAATCAGGGTGCCAACATAGTCAGGTTCTGGTGAGAGCTTTTTTTCAGGTTACTGGCTGCTAACTTCTCACTTTCACATGGCCTACAGAGAGTGAGAGAGCTCTCTGGGGTTCCTTTCATTAGGACACTATTCCCATTCATAAGGGCACCATCATCGTGGCCTAATCATCTCCCAAAGACCCAACCTCCTAATATCATCACATCGGGGGTTAGGATATCAACATACGAATTTTGGGGGGACAGAAACATTCAGTTCATAACACTGTTGTTAGATTGTCACTATTAGAAGTGGTAGTGTCAAGTTCAGCACTATCTCTGGTCTTCCTTCTCTACTGCAATAAGTGGGGTTGTATGATTTTATAATCCATAAAAGTTGTGATAGCAATTATATTGCAGTAGGAACTTACATACTTTTAAATTTCTCCCTCTGCTTTTCATGTGGTCCTCTCTATACCTTTATTCTTCTCTTACTTTGAAGTTGTATTTTTCTTTCCCTGTTTCTCCATCCACTGGTGGCATATCCTTTTCAAGTTTACATGTTACAAGTCCAGCTACACTTAGTTATTAACTGACCACCTGCGAAAACAAAGTTACATTCCGAGAGAGAGCATCTGAGCCTTTTTGGAGTTGGCCGTTTCAGGGAGATACCTGTGCTGTTCTAGTGATCTGTGGTGAAAGGAATCCAAGTGTTCAAACACAACAGTTGGAGACTCTACCTTAGTCCACATTGGTTCATCTCTTAGCACACTTTACCTTTCTTTAGTCAGACAAAAAATTTGAAAGTACTATGTAAATAGGTTGTCAAATGATGTTGTTAGCTGATAAATTAAGTTATATAAGCTAGGGATATTAGACTGCCTGTTGTGCTGTTAATGACCCATATGACAGGTAGACGGAGGGTAACGTTGTTGTAGACCGTAACATCCCATTCTGTCTCTGCAGCTCCTGAGATCCTGCGGTTCAAGATTGTAGTCATCCCATAGTGCCTTTTTTGATCACATTTAGGTTTGTCTTAGCCCCAGAGTTTCAGTAAAATTTGTCCTGGGAACTTTCTGAACTGTGGTGTTGAAGTCTTAATGTGAGAGTTGCCCTGGTATATTTTTTTTTTTAGAGAAACACCTTATTTAACATTGTTGTTCCACCAATATTTTGGTCTGCTTGTGTTTTTTAGCATTCGGGGCCTGAGGGGTTCTAAAACAGCCCTGGTATGTGGAGAATGCTAGTCTAGAAGCAGTTTAAAGGACAGGATCCCACAGGAGAGGGTGGTAATAGCTGTGCTCCTTTAGGTCTGTTATTTGTGTTGTAACAGGCAGAAGCCTACATCTCCTATTTGAGTTTACTCAACGCTGAGAAGAAATACAATTCCTTTCAAAGAGATTTCATCTAGTTCTTAGCCTGTTTGAAAGCCAGTTTTGTTTAGCGTTGAGGAATGTGGTGTAAGGGTAGATTAGCTCTACCACTTAATATCTCTGAAACATCTGTTCCTCAGTTTCCTCATCTGTAAAGTGGGGATAATAATAGCTCCTACTTCTTATATTTTCTTTGAGGATTAAGTAAGTTAATACATGTAAGTGAGATAAAACACTGCTGTGACATTAGTTAAGCACTTGATGATTACAAAAGGATAATAAAAAAATTAAAATCCTTCACTATTCCATCAGACTATGAGCAAATGAGTTTATTTCTGTCTCATGTATAGCATCACATTTATATTCTCTCTCTGTGTATATTAATATATACACACATATATAATATATAATACAATATGTAATATATTAATTGTATGTATATAATATAGAATATAATTGTATACTCTATACAATATTTCTTCTGTACTTTTCTATTAATATTATATCATGAATATGTTGTTGCTATTAGTCTTTGGAAACCTAACCTTCCATGTCTGTGCAGTATTCTATTATATGGTTGTACTATATTTATTTAACTTAACCCTTGTTTTCCAAAATTTATTTCAAAAAGTTGCTATTCAAAACAGTGTTAAAAATGAGTATCCTCTGTCACAAACATCTAACATCTCTGATTTTTTTTTTTTTCCTGGGGATAGTTTTCTGGAACTGAAATGATTAATAAGCTATCTTCTCAAAGGGATTTTAGTAGCTTGTTTTGGTTACTTCCATCCCATTCCTATTTAAGTATGCAGAATCAAGGCTAAGCTACTGGCTGCACTTTTCTAAACACTTTTATTACCATAAGAACGTTGCATTTAGAGATTAATGAGAATTTGAGCCAGCAGAGGATAGCAGCAAGAAAATGGAATTAGAAATCAGACAGATGTCTTTAAATCTCATTTTTATCCCTTTTTGGAATGTTATTTTGGGTAACCTCTTTCAGCTTTTGGAACCTCATTTCCTAATCTGTAACATAGAAATGATTTAAAAACCAAAATTTCAAGTTGTTGGATAGTAAATGAAATAAAGTCTGTACAATGTCCAGCCTGTCACAAGAAAAGCGCTAAGTAGCTACTAGTCTTATCCCAGTTTCTTCAGCATTTTACTGTGTGGCACACAGAACATAGAATAAAGTATCTGTACTTTGGAAAATTTACAGTCAATTTGAGGAGTCATAGAAACATGGAACCAAGGTAACAGTGATAAAGCTGCATGTTATCCCATGCTGATTAATTCAATGTGGAGAGAGTGTGGAATAAAACAGTGGTTAGAATAGTGTGGATTTATAAAAACTGATTTATAAATCAGTTTCTACAGATTCCACCCCATACGCCCACTTCTGCCAAGACACAGTCGGTCATGTGGGATTTGACAGGTAGGAGGTAGTCTGCTATAATAATCAAGTTTTAGAACCAAAGAAAATTCTTGTATCTGCCCAATAAAATCAATGGGCTGATATTTAAGACAGCCCTTTTGTGTTAGACATGATAAAACAGATACTGCAGTAGTTGCCAACACAGGCTGAGGGAAGGCAAGTATTTATTGCCCCTAATAAAATAGGATGTATTTAAAAGGTGCCTGCCCCAGGGACCTATGTTCACTCCCTGATACACAATACCTTAATGTTGGCAAACTTAATGACAACTTTCAGTGTTAATGCCTCTCCAGCCAGGACCATTAGCTACCAGACATTCTTGTTCAAATTGTAAGGTTTTTTTGTCAGGTTTATTCTGCGAAGAATAATGCTCCAGACCTTCTGAGGGAATCGTCAGCTGATTTTCTGAAACTCTGAAGAAACAAAATATCATTGATAGTTCCCAGCAAATATTTCTATTTATTAGACAGTAAAGGAATTCAAACATAAGCTGTTTTAATGAAGCCAAGAAGCATGCAACTTTTGGACATTTGCCATCTTTTTTTTAAAAATTAATCTCAAAATCTAACTCTTTGTCAGACAATGTATACAGTGGTTAATGTGGGCTAATTCAATCTTTGCCATTCTGATAAGAGGTGATGTTATATCCTGTTTTACAAGTGAAGAAATTGAGGTTTAGAGAGAGT
The DNA here is from genome assembly GCF_001698545.2 of Rhinopithecus bieti. Classification (NCBI taxonomy): domain Eukaryota; kingdom Metazoa; phylum Chordata; class Mammalia; order Primates; family Cercopithecidae; genus Rhinopithecus; species Rhinopithecus bieti. Next base: position 683,596 of record NW_016803895.1, on the reverse strand, counting down.
GTAAGTAATTTGGTCGAAGTCATGTATCTAGTAAGTGGCAAAGGTGAGTTCCTAATCCATATATGTCTAATTCCTAAGCATATGCTTATGACCATTAGCTATATTATGTTGTTCTTCCATAAATTCTTTATTGTAGGCTTGAAGAGTGGAACTCTTCTCTGTCCATATCAGTGTGTTAGTAACTTAAAAAAAATTATAAAGCTTAGGAGATGCAATTATATTAGATGATATCAACACTACTCTACCACAAAGGAAATATTTCTCAGAGGATGCAAAATACAGAATTCTTTCCTGTTTTTTCTGTTCCCTACTGTTGAGAGCTTTGAGTAGAGAAATTCACAGGAGTGGCATAAAACTTTAACCATGTGATGTTTTATTTCCAGTATTGATTCTTATCTTTTTCTGGTGCTGAGTTACCTAATGAAGATGTGGGAAATTAAGTAATGAGAAGACTATTTAGCTAGAAATCAGCAGGCAGGCTGAGATGAAAACTAAATACTAGAGAGAGGTGATGGACTGGGCAAATGAAAAGTAAGAAAAGTTCATTGAATTGACTATGTGACATTCGAATTTACCAGTGGAGTTGAGAATTGACCTCAGGCCCTACCATTTCAGTCCAGTGCTTTCTTATTACTGGGAAAGTCACTGTTTAACTTGCTAGTTTTTCACTAATACTTAATTCCAGAGTTTCCCTTTATGGCAAATTCATTCTTCAGAATTTCATGTAAATAAAATAACTACTTAGATATTAACAATGTCAGTACATTGTTCTGAGCTATATGGGTTGTGGCATGAGTTTGTAAAAGTCAATTTTTTCTTACCTTGCTAATTAGCTTCATGCTCTCTCTCTCTCTGTGTATGTAAAATAAGTAACAAGTGACACATTAATTTTATTAGGAATGATCTCAAATGTCAGAGAGTGTAATGAACCAGAGATATGATTATAATTGCCATTACTGGTTGAAACCAACACATATCTCCGCCTTAGCATAATAGTGGTTTTATAATCATTTTGAGAAATATAATTGTTTCTCACTGTCTGCAGATCCTTATTGCATCCATCTCTTATAACTCTGAGCATTCCTACAAACCTGTTTTATCTAAATGTACTCCTATAAAGGAGCACTCTTTTATCTAAATATACTCCTATTTGTGGATTTTTCAGGTAATTGAAAGTAACACACTGGCCGGGCACGGTGGCTCAAGCCTGTAATCCCAGCACTTTGGGAGGCCGAGACGGGTGGATCCCGAGGTCTGGAGATCAAGACCATCCTGGCTAACACGGTGAAACCCCGTCTCTACTAAAAAAATACAAAAAAAAAAAAAAAAAAAAGAAAGTAACACAAACATTATTCATTTATGTCTTAAATAGGTTTTCATGTTTCCAAGCTATAAGCAAAGAATATGAGGGAGAGAGAGAGAGAGAGAGCAAGCGAGACTAACGTGAGAACTACACCAGAATAATAAATGTATTTGCTAAACCCATCTCAATTACCTACAATTTTAGATATAGCTTATTATCTGACTTATCTTGGTATCTCCACTCTCAAATTAATTATGGAAACAGAGATATTAGAAAGTTGATTACAATTGATTTTTATGCCAGTGGTTTCATCCAAAGCCTCTTGTAGGCATTGAGGAGAGGAGGCATAATCAATATCAGGTTACTAGTGAACTTCTGTCTTAATTGATAATTTAAATTAGTAAATTAAAAATTTTTTGGGGGGAAAAACTTGAAATATACTACCTAAAAGATGATTGATTTTTTAACTTAAGATGTGTCTTATAATGGCTTTAATTTCTTTGTTTCACTTAAATCACTGTGCCATTGGAATGTCATATATATGGCATCTTGCTTCCTTGTGGAACACTTCAGCAAAGAAACAGCATCTGGTCTGTTTCTGGAACTAGCTCTGTGACCTTTGACAATCATTCCACTTCATTGGATCTTAGATCCTATAGAAAGGTTGGGTCTCTGGTCAAGATGACCTATGATATTACTTGGAGGTTCATAATTTTATGATTGGAGAGGCAGGATCTTGAAATAAAATGGAGACATACTCCAGTTTAAGGAAATAATGTGATCGTCAAAGCCCATTGTAAACCAGCTAAACCAGGTGGTGATAATTTATGTTTAATAAAACAAACAAAAAAGGATATTTTACTTTCAAAATATTTATCTCAGAATGTCTTTAAATAGACAATTCCTCTAGTGTATTTAAAATGATATTGATATATGAATTTTAATTTTAATCATAAGAAGTACAGATATAGAGTAAAAGTTATTTATTATATTTGAGTTTTTTAAATAAAGAAGGTTTGTGAAGAAAAAGTAATAGGGAAAGGAGTAGTATTGTTACCGGAAAGGGGTCCCAACCCAGACACCAAGAGAGGGTTCTTGGATCTCGTGCAAGAAAGAATTCAGGGTGAGTCTATACAGTAAAGTGAAAGCAAGTTTATTAAGAAAGTTAAGGACTAAAAGAAGGGCTACTCCATAGGCAGAGCAGCACCAGGGCGGCCGGTTGCCCATTTTTATGGTTATTTCTTGATTATATGCTAAAAAGGGGGGAGATTATTCATGTCTTCCCTTTTTAGAACATATAGGATAACTTTCTGATGTTACCATGGCATTTGTAAACTGTGATGGCGCTGGTGGGAGTGTAGCAGTGAGGATGACCAGAAGCCACTCTCATTGCCATGTTGGTTTTGGTGGGCTTTGGTTAGCTTCATTATGACAGCTTGTTTTTTTTTTTTTTTTTTTTTTTT
>NW_016803895.1:672668-679847 GCF_001698545.2 Rhinopithecus bieti | reverse complement strand
TGCACAGCAAAAGAAACTACCATCAGAGTGAACAGGCAACCTACAGAATGGGAGAAAATTTTTGCAATCTACTCATCTGACAAAGGGCTAATATCCAGAACCTGCAAAGAACTCAAACAAATTTACAAGAAAAAAGCAAACAACCCCATCAAAAAGTGGGCAAAGGATATGAACAGACATTTCTCAAAAGAAGACATTCATACAGCCAACAGACACATGAAAAAATGCTCATCATCACTCGCCATCAGAGAAATGCAAATCAAAACCACAATGAGACAGCTTGTTTTATCAGCAAGGTCTTTATGACCTGTATCTTGTGCTGACCTTCTATCTTATTCTGTGACTAAATGCCTTAACCTCTTGGCAATGCAGCCCAGGAGGTCTAAGCCTTATTTTACCCAGCCCCTATTCAAGATGGAGTTGCTCTGGTTCAGACACCTCTGACAGTATTAATATATATTTAGAAAACTTTAATTTCCTCCAAACAGTTTAACTTTGTTGCCATATTACACTTGATTTTCTAGACATAGGCTCTTAAACCTTTGTGTGATCATGAGACTTTAAAAATGTAGGCTCTAATTCCAGTGACTAAGGTTTTTTTTTTTTTTAAGAACTATTATGATAGATTATTTCTAATACCAACTATTTGCTATTTCAACATCCTCATTTTCCTTAATATTCTTCCCAAGAGTTGTCAAGTTCTGCTGTTGCTGTTCTAGTGTTTTCTCTCAACGGAAATCTGTAACAAACTGTATTCATGGAAATGAAGAGTGTTTGATATGAATAGATATCTGTGCCTTTTCAGTAATTTACTTTTCTAATATGTTACTTTAAAAAAATCATTTATTGTCTCTTTGTCAAATAGAGAGTTTTTACTAAAGATGTCAGATGGATTCGGTCTTGTGTGCTTCCTCTGATCAGTTGTCACCGAGTGTGGGCTAACTGGGCTTTCTGGAACAGTTGACTTTCAAAATGAAATAAGCCAACACTATGAGTCATGTGTGCTATTACTTCTCTACCATTATAATGCTTGACTTACTATATTTCATAAGCTTTATGAATGGTTTCAGTACTTTTAAAATCACCTTATCAGTCACCAAGACTTGTTTGTTCTGTTCTCCAAAGTGTCGGTCACCTCCTTTCCATTTCTGCTATCTCCACTCTGGCTCAAGAAGTAACCATTTTTCCTCTTCTTCACATATGTAGTGAGCTTCACATGTTTAGTTAGCTTTGTAAACAAAGGTTGAATTACATGATTTTTCTTTGCAGAAACTTCCACTGTTTCAGTGTGTCCCCTTTGTTTACAGAGTAAAGTCCAAGTACACCAGCATGTGTTCAGAGTACTTACTCATCCTGCCCAGATTCCTTTCCCAGTCTCATCTCAGACATGAGCACCAGCCAAAGTGGACTAGGTGTTAATTCCCACATTCCTTTGTATCTTCCCTTTCCCCACCCTTGTTGATACTTTCCTACAGCCTGAGAAGCCTTTCCCCCATTTGCAGCTCTCCTTGCTTGGTTGTCGAGATTTACCTCACTCAGTGCAATTTGTGTTATTTTACTAGATTCTTGAAATTGAAATTAATTGTTGCTTCCTTGGAGTTCCCAGACAACATTTCTTGTGCATTCTTTTTGTTCTATTTTGACTTAAAATTTTAGGTTTTTGCATGCCTGTCTCCCCAACCAAGTTTAAAAATACCTATTTGTTTTATCATTGATTATTGCAAAACCAGATTTTGTGCTTTGCACATGAAAGGTTTTCAATAAATGTTTGCCACTTGATAGATTGGAAGAATGAATGTGGATATCTATAAATTTGAATATGTTTATACCCTTAAAAATATTAGTTTATATTTCCCAGGCGAGGTGGCTCATGCCCGTAATCCCAGCACTTTGGGAGGCTGAGGCGGGCAGATCACATGAGGTTGGGAGTTTGAGACTAGCCTGACCAATATGGAGGAACCCTGTCTCTACTGAAAGTACGAAATTAGCCCAGTGTGGTGACGCCTGCCTGTAGTACCAGCTACTAGGGAGGCTGAGGCAGGAGAATCACTTGAACCTGGGAAGTGGAGGTTGTGGTGAGCCGAGTTCGTGCCATTGCATTCCAGCCTAGGCAACAAGAGTGAAAACTCCATCTCAAAAAAAAAAAAAAAAAAAAATTAGTTTATCCACATAGTGAAAACATTAAAATGCCTGATTATTTAATCTTTGTTTATATAATGTTCTACAAAGTTTTGTTTGTGAAGAAATGATAAACAAATAAATTTAAATTAAAACACATTGTCCTCAAGCAGAGTAAAGCTAATTTTAGAAGTGGCCACAGTACCTTCTAAATATTGACAGATAATTTGGCCAGGTGCAGTGGCTCATGCCTATAATCCCAGCACTTTGGGAGACCGAGGTGGGTGGATCATTTGAGGTTGGGAGTTTGAAATCAGCCTGGACAACAGGGTAAAACCCCATCTCTACTAAAAAATACAAAAGTCAGCCAGGTATGATGGTAGCTGCCCATAATCCCAGATACTTGGGAGGACAAGGCAGGAGAATCTCTTCAACCCAGGAGGCAGAAGTTGCAGTGAGCTGAAACTGTGCCACTGCACTCCAGGTTGGGTGACAGGGTGAGACTCTTTCTCTCAAAAAAAAAAAAAAGAAATATATATATATATATATATATACACACACACACACATATATATATATAAAAATATAAATGTTAACAGATAATTTGCTTAATCTTGGCATGAATACAATGCAAAAAAGAATATAATTTGCATGTGTGATATCCTATATAAAATACCTAAGTAGAAAAATAAGTGAACATATCTTTTACTCAAGGAAAGCTTTTGTCTTGGGGAATAATATTTCTTAAAGTACTTGGTGAACTAATAAAGTGCAGCAGCACATGATGGTTTCACTTGGGTATAATCTAGGGTAAGAAGGAAGCAAAAATTTGTTTATGTGCTGATGTACTTCTTCCAGACTCTGTATTTTTTATCACTAATGTAAATTTTGTGCCACACAATGCAAAACAAAATTTTAGAAAAGCCAAAATCCAACTAAAGAAAAGTGTCAAGGATAAGAAGATGGAAAACAATGCTTTCTATAAAAAAAGGAAAAGACAGAACTTGTTTACACATGTTCAAGTTAAAAATGAGCAAGTTTACTTAAGTCAACTCACTATCTATAAATCATGTCTTTCCTATACTTGTCTGGCTATAAAGTTTCTTTGGATGGCCTAAGTAATTTCCTAAGTGCTTGCAACAGCTGTAGTATCTAAGTGCTCAGTTGATTATATTTAGCCTAAAATGTTGTCATCCCTGATTACATCAAGTATTTCCAGAGAAACATACCTCATTAGTGGCTATAACTATAAAATTAGAAAAAAAAAGAAAATTATAAAGCCACTTTGTTTCAGTGAGGTCAATAAATGGTAATACAAGGTGATGATGATGATGACTGATGAATAATTTCCAGCACACATATAAAATGCTGTGATTTAAAAAATGCAACTATTGTGGGGTTGTGTCATTTTCATTTTGACAGCATGGTCTAAACCAGCTATTGTCAACAAGAAGCACCATCAAAATTGCTTCAGAGGTTTTGCCAACTACTTCTGGGCGCTCCTGAAAATTTTAGGTTGCTTTCCTACAAGGGACTAAGTTCTCCCCATCATTTTCTCTAGCCTCCAATACCCCAGTAAAACTTCTGTCAGTTGAGCCTCAGGCCTCACCCTCCCATTCCTTCTACTTCCATATCGTCTCTTTCACATGGCTGACCATTCTGCTAACTAGGTCCAGGCCAGTCTGACCCATGCAAAGACTATGCACTAGTTCCTTGATTCTTCCAGCCTCACAATCTCTGGCCAACCTCCTCCTCCTCTCCAGGAATCCTCTACTTTGAGCTGGTAGAGTTGTACTTAAAAAGGGCAAATGACACCACACTATTACTCCCTTGTTTAAGACCCTCTAGATGCCTGATGCGTCATCAGGATCTTGCAAACCCTGACTTAAGTTTTCAGCCTCATCTCTGTCTCTCCATGTCCCACCACCCTCCCCTTCTCCCTCTAAACTCTTTCCTAAACTCTAAGTCACTTCAGACACCTGCATTTCCTGAGAAAACCATGATGTTCACACTTTGGTTCTCTCTGGTAGGAACAGTTCGACCTCACGTTATTATCTCACCTGATGGACTCTGCCGATAGTTCAAGCATTACTCATACTATGAAGACTTTTCCTGATCCTTCAGATTGAATTGTCCACCCCTCCCTTTCTCTAATCTGTAGTGAATTTATTTATTATGCATATTCCACATTTCACTGCATGTATTTGTTTACAAATCTGTCCCCTTAATGCAATGTAAATAATCTAGGGCCTGGAGCTCACTGTGTTCATATCATGGTCTCCAACACCAAATCCTTTATCTGGCACTTAATAACCTAATGCTGGTTGAATAAACATTTGAATGCGTGTCAGATAGCTATTAAACTATAAACTCTCATAAGATAAGAATCATGTCTTATTCAGCTTTACATCCCACTTAGCTTCTAGTCCAGTGTATTGCATATAGAAAGTGCTTGATAATTATTTATTCAATATATAGTTGAAGAAAGGAAAGCCAGTGGAAGAAAGGCGTATCATATATGAACAGGAACCATGGCTGGAAGGCTTGAAGGCCAGAAAGAGTATAGTATTAATTGAGTTGAAAAAAAATCAGTTGTAAAAAGGCAGGATGAAGGAGACATGGCTAAGCAATTGCCAATGCCTTTTTCATTCAGTGATTAATAGTCTATTACTCTAGCTAATTGTGTAAAATATTTGGAAGTTCATTGTCCACTTAGCTGTTAGCAAGTGAGCTGAAATGTGGATCACTTCATGAAGATAAAATTGTAAAAGTATACAAAAAAACCAAACCAAACTATGTTGAAAAGAGCAAAGGAGAAAGTACAAATCACCCCAACTTTCTTACCCAGCAATAGGTCAGGCCAAGCAGATATCTCTTTGTGCATTTATTTAGAGGTATATAAGGCATATTTCCATTCATATTTATTTTACAATGACTTAGGTAAGATGGAAGTTGAGTTTTTTCCTTTGGATTTTGGCTCCAGATATTAAAACCTGAAACTAGCTGCTGCTTTGCAGGTCTAGTACCGCCTGCCTGGAGAGCATCTCTCCAAGGGAATGATCTCAGCTGTGTTCTCAATACACCCCCTCTTCCTATCTGTCTGCCTCCATGGAGCCTTCACTACTGTTGTTAAAACGTCGCTGTTGACAGTGCCACTGGGAAGTTGCGGTAATGCCCTATTGCTACAGGGCCTGGCATGAGGCCTTGCTGTCTGCTATCCCTGTAACCCTGTCTATAACTTTGCTCACTGCCTCCTGGTGCTTGTCTCTGTTGATTTACCAGATCTTTGTGGTTCTATGTGGTCCTTCTAGGTTCAGTCTCAGTCAGGAGTCCTCCTTTCTAAAGACTCCCTGGGTGTCATCATGTCTTTAAATCCATATATTCACAACTTTTTTGCTCTGTGGGCACACACCCCACAGTTCCAGGCTCCAGACTGTGTGGGCCTGTCTTTGTCTCTGAATGTGGGTCTCCCATCTGACTCTTACCTTCTTTTGTAAAGAAATTCCTCTCAGAGTTTCCTATTATATATTCCTTCCACCAGACCCCAGCTGGGCCAACAGTATAAACTTAAAAGATATCAAGAGGATTCATTTTCATTTTACCAGGAGGCTCTTTGGCCCCTTTTAATTTCATAGAAGGCAAAAGGAACTTGGAGGAGCAGCCTTAGGCTCACATTACATCTCTTCTTTCTTCTACAAATTGGACTTGAGATCAGGGCTTAACTATTCCCATACACTACTGTAGTAATACCTGGCACATAATACATGCCCAGTACATCTGTGTTGAAAGAAAGCATGAATGAATGTTTTCGAATGAATTTGACCTTTTTCCTTAATCACAATTTAGGGCTTTGTCACTTAATTAGGGCATTGCATATCCACTCTACATTATTCTCTTTGCCTTTGTCTCTAGGTAGTTTTTCTAATATTTACTATATGCTGGGTTTGCTCTAAGTGCTTTATATTTACTAACTTACTCCTCAAACAACTCTATGAGTAGAATACTATGATCATCTCCTTTTCACAGATAAGAAAACTGAAGCCTAGAGAGTTTTAGTTTACACAGCTAGTAAATGATGGAGCTGATGGTTCCCAGTTGTAATGACTGTTCAAAGGTGATGACAAGTCCATGAGATCTGGTGATGTTAATGAAGTGGGGAAAAGGTGGCAGTCTCTTCTTGGGTGCCAGAATTATAAAATATGAAGCTAATAACCCCAGGCATCTATACTAGTCTGTTCTCGCATTTGCTGTAAAGAACTACCTGAGACTGGGTGATTTATGAAGAAATGAGATTTAATTGGCTCACCATTCTGTATGCTGTACAGGTAACATAGCTGGGGAGGCCTCCGCAAACTTTCAATCATGGTGGAAGGCACAAGGGGAGGCAGGCACGTCTTTACATGGTGGAGCAGGAGAGAGAGAGAGAGAAGGGGGAAGTGCTACACACTTTTAAACAACCAGATCTCCTGAGAACTCACTCACTATCACAAGAACAGAAGGGGGAGGACTGCCTCCGTGATCCAGTCACCTCCCACCCAGCCCCTCCTCCAACATTGAGGATTACAGTTCTACATGAGATTTGGGTGGGGACATAGAGCCAAACAATATCAGCATCTATGTTTCCCACCATGTAGTTCAGAGAACTAGAGGAAGCAGTTTTTAAAAAAAGATTGAAACAGATAATACATGCACACAGAAAAAGAGTTTTGATGTTTCTGTCCTTGTTTTTGTTCTTCTCACAGGGTCAGCTACATGCCTGAGTCTGAGCTCTATAAAATATCTGTATTTAAATAAATAAATAAATAAATAAATAAATAAAATAAAATATCTGTATTTTCACCATAAATTTCCCTTATCTTCTGTAACTTACAACTAAATGAGTTCTATTCATGCAGCTAATATTTGTCTGTCTCATAGTAGAGTATTATCTTATTATTTATTTTATTTGCATGTCATTACTCATTTAATGAGTAATTTATTTATTCAAGATGAACTTTATTTAAAATGTGAGTGACCAAGTATATTTCTTCCTCTTATAAAATGCCAAATCACTTCTTGAAG
>NW_016803895.1:632923-672646 GCF_001698545.2 Rhinopithecus bieti | reverse complement strand
TTCCTCTTATAAAATGCCAAATCACTTCTTGAAGTCATTTTTCTTTTGGGGTGCTTATACTTTTTTCTCATTAATTTAGAGAATGCTTTGTGTATTTATAGCCTTAACATTCTTATATATGATATATGTAACAAATATTGTATTTTGAGTTTATTATATCATTTTCTGTATATAAGTTTAAAATACATTCATTATCATATAAATTAATTTTTTCTCTAGGCTTTGTATAAAGCTTAGAAAGTATCCTTTATGCCAAAATTTTAAAATAGTATGTTACATTTTCTTCATTTTTTTTCATTGATTCTGGTTGATGATATCTGTTCTGTTTTACTTTAAAATATTTCAGCAGAGAGTGTCATGTCGATGTGTGTGTTAGATTGTAGAGTTAAATCTCAAGGATCTTAATCAGTTCTATATACTTTGGGTGTGGTGAGTTAGCATTGGAAGTTTAATCAGTAGCTCATGCTCTGGAAGTGGCTACTCCTAACTGTTATACTATCTTTACCCTTTATCAACACCAGAGTGTTCTGTAATTACTATGGATGTTAGACTTAAAAAAAAACAAACTGATAAAACATATGGTGATCAGGTATGTGGACGGACTACTTCATACCACTACAGTTATAAAAAAAAAAGACTGACAATAACACTGGAGAGGATGTGGAGAAATTGGAACAATTATATATTGCTAGTAGGAATGTAATGCAATGCAGTCACTTTGGTAAATAGTTTGGCAGTTTTTTTTCAGATTTTAAGAATAGTGTTACCATTAGGACCCAGCAATTCTGTTAGGTATATACCCCAGAGAAATGAAGCCATATGTCTGTATAAAAACTTGTTCAAGTCTTCATTGCAGTATTATTGATAATAGCCAAAAATAGAAACAACCCAAATATCTAAGAATTGATGAACCAAAGTGGTATATCCCTACAATAGAATATGATTTGGCAATAAAACAGAATGAAGTACTGACACATACTACAACGTGACTGAATCTTCAAAACATCGTGTAATTGAAAGAAGCTGGTCACAAAAAGAGCACATATTGTATATGATCATGATTCTATTTACATGAAATGCTCTGAATAGGCAAATACATGGAGACAGAAAGATGAGTGGTTACCAGAGGCTGGGGGAAGTCGAATAGGGTGCGATTTTTGATGGGTTCAGGGTGTTTTTGGTGGGAGGAGAGAGGAAAATGTTCTGAAATTAGATAGTGGTAATAGTTGCACAACTCTGAATATACTATCGACCACTGCATTGTACACTTTAAAAGGGCAAATTTTATAGTATGTCATTTATATCTGAATAAAGCTGTTATAAAAAAGATATGTGGAATAGCTAGACATATTGCACATGTGAGCAGGAGATACGTGCCTAGTGACTCGGGGTTATGCCCTTTAGAGTGGTGCAGTAGGCCTAGGAACGCCTTAGGTAATGGGTATAAATGTTTAGAGAATTCTCTACGCTTATCTGATCAGAAAGTTAGATATTGTCAACAGAATATTGTCACATCTGCCTGAAGGTGCTATTTAGAGTGTCTGAAAGGACAGAGAGCTGGAAGTTGATTAAACTGATGGAGTACATTGTGTGACTGTTTTGAGTTCTTCTTGGTAATGAATATTTGTCACTTTGGCACAATTTGGCCTGAGACTTGCTTTCTTGGTAACATGCTATTTTGGAGTGAGGTTACAGTGAGAGCTGCATAGCTCACATACTTCAGCTATTGAAGGCAACATGTAACTACTAAACAGCCTACTTGGATAGAATGATTATTAACAGTTGATACCCAAGAAAATTATTGACTATTATGTATTCATCAAGCTCCCAATCACTCTACTGAATTATCTTACTAATTTAAAAAGCTTTTGTTAATTCTCTTGCTTTTTTTGTGTACAAAATTAAGTCCTCTGCAAGTAAAGGTAATTTAATTTTTGTCTTTCCAATACTGCCTAATTTTTACTTTATATCTTTCTCTGTAGAGCCTACGAAATGATGCTAAATTATTAATTATTAATTATTTGCAATTATTTGCAGCTCATTTCATTTTGTTCTCAATGATATAGATGAATAGTGTAACAAATACAGACATCAAAAATCAAAATCAAATTAAGAAATCAATAGAAGATTTGCAAAAGAGCCTCCAAGTATTTGCCTTTTCTGTGACTTTGGCCACTTTATTTAACCTCTCTGCATTTGATTAACTTATTTGGAAAATTGATCCTGCTAATAATTGCTGCTTGGTAGGATTATGGTGAGGGTTAAGTGAAATGATTTATTTAAATGCCCAGCTCAGCGCCTGGCACTTAGTAAATAAATAGTAGCTGTGCAGTTTGTGATATAGATTCGTGTGGAGTATGATGGGGCACCTGGGGAAATAATCAGTGCTACATGCTAGGACAGAGCCATGGAGAGAGGCTGAAAGAGGAATTCTCATTTCCTCGTAGGAAAGGGGTTGGTGTGGAAATTTTGGGAAAGAGAATGCTCTGGGTAAAATGTAAATGTAGAGAAGTGTGAGGCAGGATTCATTTGAGGGACTGCAAAGAATCTGGTGTCTGGAAGCAAAGACTGTAAGAAATAATATGGATAGAGGTGCAGCTGGAGACATAGCCGGGGGTCAGAATGCGGCAGGTGTTCAGTACAATGTTACGGAGTTTGGAATTTCTGGAGGGAATGGGTTTTTTGCAAGTGAGGCATTTGCTCAAGTATTTACAATAGAGAGTTTTCTCCTGGAGGCATCTTGGTGAATAAACTGGGATATGGGGGACAAGATGACCTGTTACTGAGGCGTCTTGCTTGGAGGAGAAGAGGTTGGACAGTGTTGCTGGCTGTATTAGTTTCCTGTGGCTGTTGTAATAAATTGCCACAACTTTGTTGGCTTAAAAGAACAGAGATTTATCTTCTCACAGGTCTGGAGGCCAGAAATCCTTAATCAGTATTGCCGGGCTGAAATCAAGGTGTTGGTAGGGCTGATGTCCCTCCGGATGCTCTAGTGGACAATCCATTCTTTGCCTTTTCCAGCTCCTGGTGGTTGCTGCTAGCATGCTTTGGCTTGTGACTGCATCACTCTTGTCTTCAAGGCCAAAATCTGCAACTCTCTCTGTGCTGTCACTGTCTTGTCTCTTCTGTAAATGTCAAATCTCCCTCTGCCTTCCTCTTATATATGGTATATGTGATTGAATTTATGGCCCTTCCAGAGAATCCAGGGTAATTTACTCATCTCAGGATTTATAGTTTAATCACATCTGCAGAGACCTCTTCCAAGTAAGGTCACATTTACAGGTTCCAGGGATTTGGACTTGATATGTTTGCGTGTCCATTATTTTTCTTTCACAGTTGTCATTTACTAGGACAGAAAATACAGAAGCCATAAGATTGGGGAAAAGATAATGAATTTAGTTTTGTACCTGAGATTTAGATTTTTAAGAAGACCCATATCCTGCTCTCAGCCTCCTTTTTTAAAAGAGTGTTTAAAGCATAAACATGTTTCCCTTTTCCAGCTGAAATCAGGAGTTGCATTCTGTATCTTTTTCTGAAAGTTTGCATTACCCTGAGTTAACCCTTCATTACTTCAAACCTGTAGGTTCTTGTATTTATCTCAGGCTAACCAGAGCTCTGACGTGTCAAGTTCTGACAAAGCATAGGTTTCTTTTTAAGTAATTTCCAAGGATATCAATCACAGTTGAATGCCTCAGAAGGAATATAATTATACTGTTAATTCTCCTTCCCTCAAATTTCTGTTAGTGTCTAACCCAAATTCACCCATGCAAAGGTTGAAACTGTAATTTTATAACTGGTCTTTTTAGCTTAACAGTAGTAATAAGTACTTTGAACAACCAATTTCAGCAGAAACTGAAAAATAACTTAAAGTTTCTTTTATCCCTAGTGTCTGTTGGGTAATATCTGTCATTTATGATAAAGTTCTTGCTGTATATTCAGGCTACCAGAGGAAGCTGTTGAACTGAAATTTTTAGTCTATTTGTGCAGCTTCAAATCTGAAAGTCTATTCTTACTTTCTTGAAAGCCAAATAATCTTGTTAAGTACTTTCCAGTGACCCTATCCGTCAGAATTACTTGGTATCTTAGATTCTAGCTGACTTTGGCTTTTTAATAAGTTTTGGTTTTAAAATATTTCTTTTTTTTTTATTTTCTTTTTTTTTTTGAGAGGGAGTCTGGCTCTGTCGCCCAGGCTGGAGTGCAGTGGCGCGATCTCGGCTCCCTGCAACCTCCGCCGCCCGGGTTCACGCCATTCTCCTGCCTCAGCCTCCCGAGTCGCTGGGACTACAGGCGCCTGGCACCTCGCCCGGCTAACTTTTTGTATTTTCAGTAGAGACGGGGTTTCACCGTGTTAGCCAGGATAGTCTCAATCTCCTGACCTCGTGATCCACCCATCTCGGCCTCCCAAAGTGCTGGGATTACAGGTGTAAGCCACCCTGCCCGGACTTTTTTTTTTTTTTTTTTCATTTCTAAACCTTTCCTTTTGCCTGTACACAGTTTGGCTCCTCTTGTTATAGAAATTGTAGTTTTGGGAAATATATTTTTTCCTGAAATATATATGTTAAATTTCTCAGCGTATTGTTTATTCAGTGAATAAAAGAATGAATGAATGAATCAGAATTAAACATTACATTCAAATCTCTTCCAAAATTGAGTAAACTTGCTTTCAGTTGCTCAAAATCAGTTTTGATTTCCTTGTCTTCATAAAACAAAATTTCTGAAAACCATTTTGTGTATGTGTACATTAAAAAATGCATATACATACAAATAACTTTCTAATTCCGGTCCATAAGATAACATAATGCCCTAAATAAAGGCCGTGGGCATGGTTCAGTGACATGGGGCTTGCTTATAATTCCAGTGATGCTGTCACTCTCAGGGATTTTCAGTTAGTGGATTACGTATTAGGGCAAAGGCCCCAAATGCTAGATTCCCCTTCTACTCTGCTTTCTATAATAAAACACCTAACCTTACCTAAAGTGAAAAAAGATGATGCTTTAGATTGGGGACTAAAACTCTTCTTTCATTCAACAGGCCTCACTTATGTGCAAGCTTGTGCTAGTTTCTGTAGCTGCCTAAGCAATATTTGGTTAAGACTTTGCAGGCTATCAGTGGTCTAGAGACTACACTGAAAAATAGATAAATAAAAGGCCCTTAATAATTTACAAAATTTTAATTAAAACCAGAATCATTCTGCTTATTGACACAGGGCAATTTGCAGGGGATGCTATGATTCAGAGATATTGGTCTCTGTCCACATGTGGAAAATTTATTCTGGACAGTGTTTGCAAAATGATAAAGCATTGTTTGGCTCTACTTATGAACTGTATTTTTGTCCCTATAGAAAATTAAATATTTTTTTTTGTTGGGCTCTATTTACAAACTATATTTCAATTCCTGTTGAAAATTAAATAGAAAAATTGCACTGAAGGTACAGCAGTAGATTTTTTAATGTGTTGTTTCACGTCTGTTGGTCACAGTGCTGTCTGGAATTAATTTTATGTTTCCAAGTTGAGGACTTAACCCCTAAAACAAGTATCTTGTATTTTTTTTTTTAAAATTAAATTAGAACTTTAAAAAAGTCACAAATAGCAAAATTGCAAGTCACAAATAGCAAAATTGCCTTTACTCTGAAACTGTTAACTTTAAAATTCATATATATATATCAAGTAGGTTTTCTTTTTCAAATTTCATCTGTGGAAGGATAATGATATTCCCCTTTTAAAGGATTTTTTAATATGAATATTTATTAGGTGATTTTATCTGCTGAGCAGGAAAGAGTGAGTAGCATGCCTGCAACTTTAGGATTAACTCACGAGTCATTTTTTACTTTAAATACATCATGTTATGCTCATTTTACATATGAAGAATTCAAAGTTTTTATTTTCTACTATTAAATCCTTAATACATATAAATATAATAGAAAAAATACTTAGCTTTTTAAAAATAATATTGCAGGATTTTTTCCTTAGTTTGGCTAAAGACAGGGTCCTTGTCCCACAGTCATGAAAATTTAGGCTCACAGACAATTCGAGGAGGGAGAAAATGGGGACGTATTTGGCAAAAGGGAATAAAAAGGGGGAAACAGAGACTCTCTGTAAAGCCAGAGTCCCTGCTGGGGTGCTTCCTGTCTGGCAATTTGAATCTCAGGTTCCACACAGGAAGAGGAGTGGCCAGGCTCCTCCCTGATGCAAAGGGGCAAACTATGACTCCACAGCAATGTGCATTCCCAGTGCACCGGCTGGTTGCAATTTTACCAGGGACCCCCTCCCACCTGGGTGTCTCAATAAGGTACTTATTTCAGGATATATATTTATTTAGATCACTTACATTATATATGTGATTATCAATTATTTGAAAAATAGTTGGAATAAGAGCTAATTACTGTATCTGGCTTTTGTTGTTGTTGTCATAGCTGAATCAATTTGACACTGTTTAATTTGACACCTATAAATAGTGTTTTCTCCCTATAATAAACTGCGATTTTATATACCATCCTATATTGTTGTTTAGTTATTTCTGTAAGTAAAATTCAGGCTTCTTGAAATAACCCTTTAATACAGATTGTATTATTTTTGATAGTGCTTAGTTAGGTCTTGCCCGTAGATTATTTGCTTGAAAAATACTTGCAGATTTGCTTTGAAGTTGAAAGAGAATTGCTACTTCCCAGTTTGAGAAAGGTAAGCGTGAGATACAATTTTAAGAGGCTAGCTGGCTGCTCAGTATGAGTCTCAGAATGCCAGTTGACAATAAAAACCACAACAGTAAAGACAACTGTGATATTCATGTTGGCTACTCAGTAACTGCTACATGGGAAACTGTCTTAAATTTGGAAGATGGCTTGTTGAGCATAAAATCAGAGCGGGCTAGGTTATCAGATGAGCTAACTGACTATTGTCTTTAGGGGAAGGTAGCCTGTTCTCAAGGATGAATATGCATGAGAATTGACTAGGAAGGCTGAGGAGTCAGGGAATTCTTTCTCTTGGATGGTTTTGGAAAGGTGTTGCTAAATTCTTGCTTATCTACTTTTTAATTTTACATTTCATGCAAAATATATCTCTCCAGTTAACCCAGTGATGTACTAGAAAGGTGTCCCAATCCAGATCCCAAGAAAGGGTTCTTGGATTTTGCCCAAGAAAGAATTCGAGGTGAGTCAATAAAGTGAAAGCAAGTTTATTAAGAAAGTAAAGGAACAAAAGAATGGCTACTCCATAGGCAGAGGAGTGTCGAGGGCTGCTGGTTGCCCATTTTTATGGTTATTTCTTGATTATATCCACAAGGGTGGATTATTCATGCCTCCCCTTTTTAGAACATATAGGGTACTTCCTGATGTTGCCATGGCATTTGTAAACTGTTACGGCCCTGGTGGGAGTGTAGCAGTGAGGAAGAGCAGAGGTCACTCTCATTGCCATGTTGGTTTTGGTGGGTTTGGGCCAGCTTCTTTACTGCAACCTGTTTTATCAGAAGGGTCTTTATGACCTGCATCTTGTGTCAGTCTCCTTATACTGTAACTAAGGATGCCTTAACCTCCTGGGAATGCAGCCTAGTAGGTCTCATCCTTATTTTACCCAGCCCCTATTCAAGATGGAGTTGCTGTGGTTTGAACACCTCTGACAGTATTTCTTCCTATAGGTTAGAGTTAAATTGGTTGGGCCTCGGCTTTAGTTATGCTATTTCAGTTATCCCCCTTTAAGCTCATAGGCTAGGAATTTTAATGAAATTTGAGGATGAGTGGATACTAGAATGACTCAGGCAATTTATAGGTTATAATTTTGATTAGGTGTTTCATCAAATAATTTTTCTAACTCGTACACTGTATTTTTCCAAAATTTCTTTTGAAGAATTTGTTATTTTGTATTAGCTACATCTAGATTTGCAGAGTAGAAAGACACGTTCAGGATTTTTAACCTAGTGTTGATGTTCAACATCATGTTATAAAATGGTAGGAACAAAGTTACAGGCATCCTAGCTCAAGCAGATGAAAAGTCCATGGAGGGAAGAGTAGCCTTTTCATATAAAATCTGGTCATGGAGGATTGTGTGTATGTTTATTTTTAAAAGTGCAATATATATAAAACAAATATTTTTTTCTATGGAAAGTACGGTGGGTTTGGTCTCTCATTCTGGTTTTCTCTCCTCATTCTATAAGCAGCATCTCTCTTTATATTAGTCTATGAACAAGAATTTATTTTCCTTTATATTCTTGTGGTAGGTAAAATTGGAGACCTTTGACATTTCCAGTATTCATAGAAAATAAGAAGTCTTCTGGACTTCTCCAGAAACTGAGGTATTTTGTAAAGAACAGAAGCATCAGATTCCGAATGGTTGCTACCGTTAGATTATTCTGTACTGGGCTGTGTACACTGACTCATTTGCTCACTTTGTCTGAGCCCCAGCTTAGTTTCTGAATTTATGAAATGGCCTTTACAATAATACCTATCTTGTTTTACTTAATGTGAATAGGATTTGTTTCTAATAGGATCTTGGGAAGATAAAATTCTTATTCCTAAAATAAATCCAAACTGAATGATGGATTTTAACAATCATTGGTTTTTTGCAGTGTATATATCACTAAGAATATTTGCCTTTTCCAGCTTTGCAATCATATATGCTTGAGTAAAGTAGTCTTTTGGGAATTCAATCTGTCAGAGATAGTCTATTATATTCATATGACCAAAGTACATGTAAAATTATTACCAAATATAATTGGAAAGTTAAATTGCAAATTTCAGATTATGTTATGAAGATTTATAAATTTTTACTTCTCATTACACAAAGCGTTTTTTGTTGGCTTGTTTTATTTTTGATGTTACCATTATGTGTTATGGATCACAATGGCTGAGTGAAACAAAGTGACAAAGTTTGTGATTAAGAATACTAATCTCAGCAGGGCGCGGTGGCTCACGCCTGTAATCCCAGCACTTGGGGAGGCAGAGGTGGGCGGATCACCTGAGGTCGGTAGTTCAACACCAGCCTGACCAACATGGAGAAACCCTGTCTCTACTAAAAATACAAAATTAGCTGGGTGTGGTGGTGCATGCCTGTAATCCCAGCCACTCGGGAGGCTGAGGCAGGAGAATCGCTTGAACCCGGGAGGCAGAGGTTGCAATGAACAGAGATCGCACCATTGCACTCCAGCCTGGGTAACAAGAGCGAAACTTCATCTCAAAAGAGAATAGTAATCTGTTATATTATTGATAGAAATCCTTTATTTTATATTTGTGGTTAAAACATGTAGTTTTTTTTTTTTTTTTTTTACATAAGTAAGGCATTGAAACTACATTATTTTCTGTTAAATACGTATATAGCATAGTTTTTGAGTCGCAGCCACATCACAATATTTTGCAGTGTCATCTCTGTTTTTTTGTGAATTCCAAAAGAAACAGCATAACATTTTCCTAGGATACCTAATGAGCAAAAGCTTGAGTCACAGGAAGGATTGGGAGAATTCCCACTTAAGAACTACCTTTGTATAATAAATATAATATCACAGTAATTTCTCAAATGGAAATGTTTTAATTTACTGTTTGCTAACCATTGCTGGAGTCATGGTGTCTGCTCAGGGGACAGAAAGGATTAATTTAATATGATTACTGACGAGTGGTCTTCGAGTCTGATTTAATTCCAAATGTGAATATGTCTGATGTTTCTCCTTTCTAGGAATATTTGAAGACATGATCTCATTTCATTGTCTGTGCTGCATTGTTTCGTTGAATATGTTTTTATTTTTTCAGTGCATAGTGATTCAATGGAGGCAATCACTTTCGAGAACCTGAAATAAGAAAGGATGCCAGATTCATATGAAAAAGGGACTTTTTAAATACCAAGGGCAGTACAAATAAATGCACTTGAATAGTAGTCCTGGTGGAAAATAAGACAGCTTGAACACCTGATTTTATTATAAGTATTACAAATAGGAATGCGATTTAGCTATTCCGAATTATTACCAATTAATGGAAGATGATTATTAAACACAAATTTGAACTTTTAGAACCCTTAAGTCATCAAGTTTTTCAGAAAAGCATATAGCTTTAAATCATAATTTTACAAAACTAATTTTAGATGGAAATTTTCTAATAATTTTCTACCTTGTGGATCAGAGCTTACCGGATTTAACTTTTTAATGAGTACTCAGGGTTATTGTTATCAGCATAAAGTATAGGACTGCATTACTACCACTGAGGGTGGCAGTACACTGGTATCAGAGGAATCCAGGCTTTCCTAATTTTTGATTTTCCATTGTTATTCTGTTTTAGAAATATCTGGAAAAAAAATTGCTAATAATGGCCTTGTGTATGTTTTTAATGTTTACTGAAGAGTCTTCAGGCAAGGTCTGTATGTTCATCTTAAATTCCCAAGCTGTAATAGCAACATAAAACTCATCAGAGTTGATGTAACACAAATGTCAATAGATGCTGCTTCACAATTGCATTCTAATTTTATGGATTAATATGATCATGTGCTCTGAACTGCAAACAATTTTGCATTAATAGCAACTCACAATTCAATTCAGGAAGCATTTGTTGAACACCTTTATATTCTTTTTTTTTTTTTTTTTTGAGACGGAGTCTCGCTCTGCCGCTCAGGCTGGAGTGCAGTGGCGCAATCTTGGCTCACTGCAAGCTCCGCCTCCAGGGTTCACGCCATTCTCCTGCGTCAGCCTCCCGAGTAGCTGGGACTACAGGCGCCACCACCGCGCCCAGCTAATTTTTTGTATTTTTAGTAGAGACGGGGTTTCACTGTGGTCTCGATCTCCTGACCTTGTGATCCGCCCGCCTCGGCCTCCCAAAGTGCTGGGATTACAGACATGAGCCACTGCGCTTGGCCGAACTCCTTTATATTCTTAATGAAGGATTAAATGGAAACCTAAAGCAATTAGTTCTCTCAAAGAGATTTTAATCTTAGGATGTAAGGAGTCATGTTATTGGTTAACTGGAATGCAAGTCTGAGAAAAGAAAAACTTTCTTTTATTTTCGGAATCCAGTAATGTTCAGTCTGAATAAATACAAGCAGACCCTTAGGACATGTTTACTTAGTCATATATATGTGTATGTGTATGTTTATATATACACACAATTATGTACGTATACATTTTAATGTGTTTATATAAATATAAATATTTTCCTTTTATATACAGCTAACATTTTCTGTTTTATTCAACAGAAATCTTCTTGACAGAGACACATTTTCTAAATCTGATCCAAGTAAGTATTTATTGCTTGCCTTTTGAAAAATCATTTGATTTTGCAAAAGTTGTATGAAACTCATAGTTCTTGTTTAAAGGTTTGTTTTAAAGCGTAGAAAGCAGCAGGGGAGTGGTCCCAGGCTCTACACACTCATCAGCCAACCCCGGGTGGTACTATGGGTAAAGAGGGACTTGCTGAGCACTTTGAGAATAAAATGAGAATACAAATGACTCCAATGTGGGATAGTTCACTTTGAAATTAAAACCTCATGCTATGGCCATTTGGTAGAAATTATTATATTTGAAAGAAAACCAAATGGACCATAATTTAAAGTTATTTTTAGTCATGGAGTAATACTTTTCTTTCTTTCTTTTTTTTAAATAAAAGTGGTGGTTGGGCAAGGTGGTTCATGCCTATAATCCCAGCCCTTTGGGAAGCTGAAGCAGGAGGACTGCCTGAGCCCAGGAGCTCCAGACCAGCCTAGGCTACATAGTGAGACCCGCCCCCGCCCCCACCATCTCTTGGGAAAAAAAAAGAAAAGAAAAATAAAATAAAAGTGATATATAAAATTTACAACCAAGTGAAATATGTAACATCTGATATGAACCAAAGTGTTTGATTACTAATTAGAGGTACTGAAAATTAGAGATAACTTGGAAAGTGAGAAGGGTAGTTTGAATTAGAAAACAGCAGAATGAACTGTATAAATCAATGTGTTTCCGAATCTTGTAATATTTAGAAATGAATATACAACAGTTCTCTGTCTCTACAAATGTGTGAACAAATATGGTTGAATTACAGAGGAAAGGTTTTTGTCAGTTACCAGAATTCTTGAGGTAGTCATTGGGAAAAAGGCATTGCAATTGGGGTATTAAAAATCCCTAGGGCTCATTTGACAAGTGGTTGGAACACTTTGTATCCCTTAACCTTTACTCAAAGCCCTTATTCTCCCTTTTGGGAATTCCTTTCTTGGTTGACAGGATTTCTTACCTATTTACAAATATTGAGGGAGGAAGTTAAAATATTAAATGTAGAGCGTGACTTGCCCCCAAGTTTTCCTTCCTATTATACCTTTGAACACCGTAAATATCTTAGGAATAACTTGATTTGTGTTTCACAACATAATGAAATATTTCAAATTGTTTAAATTATGGTTTTAAAATTTATCTATGAAGACTTTAGCAAGTATTATTTTATGTGCCAAGCTCAGTACATACTAAGTTCTCAAAGATCTGGCATAATCGTTTGTTTCTGTTTAGGTTAAATTAATTTTTATTCACTTGATGATCTTTTTTTTTTTTTTTTTTGCAAGGGTAAGCGACTAGGAATATAAGGCTTTTATTTTTTGATGTAGCTTTTGAATAGCTGAAGATAATTGTATACATTCACATTATTTTCATAAAAGACATTTATATGTGTGATTTTTTCGGCTTTTGTAGTTTGTGTCTTATATGTACAAGGAGTTGGAAATAAAGAATGGAGAGAGGTAAGTTTAAAACTTTAAAAAAAGAGTCACTGGACTTGAAGATATAGTAAGTTATAACTTGATCAAGATGATACTTCCTGTTTTTCATTGTAAGTCCTTTTCAACCCAAAGATTGAATTGTTTTTATCTTAGGGAAGTTACCTTTGTGTTTTGTTTTTAATAAACAGTGATTGTTTAGCTGACTTACGACCTTCTTGTGGAATATTGTAGGCCTGAAACTTCTACTTCCTTTATCCAAACATAAATTTAATGCGTTGTCATCAACTTGACATGATTTCTTACAAAATTTAAGTTTGTGGGTTAGGTCTTATTTTTAGAGATCAACTGCTGATATTTATAAAATGCCACCTTAAAAGATTTTAATTGGCCGGGCACGGTGGCTCACGCCTGTAATCCCAGCCCTTTGGGAGGCTGAGACTGGCGGATCACGAGGTCAGGAGATCAAGACCATCCTGGCTAACACAGTGAAACCCCGTCTCTACTGAAAAAAAAAAAAAAATGAAAAATTAGCTGAGCGTGGTGACTGGCGCCTGTAGTCCAGCTACTTGGGAGGCTGAGGCAGGAGAATGGCCTGAACCCAGGAGGCGGAGCTTGCAGTGAGTAGAGATCGTGCCACTGCACTTCAGCCTGGGCGACAAAGCGAGACTCATCTCAAAAAAAGAAAAAGAAAAAGAAAAAAAAAGATCTTAATTGTGCTGCTTAATACCAAATATTGCCTACTTTTTGCAACATATTTAAAAATAAAGTAGAAATTCAGCTTCTTAATACAAATGTATGTTGTTTAATGAATCAAAAGTGAAGAGACAGAATTGTTAATTTATGTTCTAGAGTGTCTCCACATTCAAATGGGTAGTTGATCATTGGAAGGTGGAGGGCATATTAAATAAAAGGCATTTCCATCTGCCTATAGTTGCCAGTTATCTCAGGAAGTTAGTGCATTGTTTTAAGGAGGTTACAGTTCTGGCTAGATTTCCCTAGTGAGGTTTGTGCTATTTGTGCCACAGAGTGCATTTGCCAGTCATTTTACCACTGTGCCTCAATTTTGGGTAGAGAGCAAGAATAAATCATTTAATTTATTCTTAAAATCTGGGGAAAATAATTTAAAACTTGTTTCTACTGATAATGGGCTGGTGGTCAGTAGTCCATAAACAGATACACGTTTATTGTATCTAACTGCTTCTGCACATTTTTTTTTTTTTTTTTTTTGAGGAGGAATTTTGCTCTTGTTGCTCAGGCTGGAGTGCAATGGCACGATCTTGGCTCACTGCAACTTCTGCCTCCCAGGTTCAAGCGATTCTCCTGCCTCAGCCTCCGGAGTGGCTGGGATTACAGGCATGCGGCCACCACGCCCGGCTAATTTTGTATTTTTAGTAGAGACGGGGTTTCTCCATGTTAGTCAGGCTGGTCTCAAACTCCCGAGCTCAGGTGATCCACCTGCCTCGGCCTCCCAAAGTGCTGGGATTACAGGTGTGAGCCACTGTGCCCAGCACATTTCTATTTAGTTCAATATTTACCTCAAACTCTCTATCAAATGTAAACTCATCATCTTTACCCTGTGTCTGTTTCTTCTTTGCTTCAAATATAGCTAAAACTGCTAGCCAAAATATGAAACTGCAATTTTTGTAGTTATCCTGAGTTTCTCTCCCACATCTTCATCACTTAATGTCATCCAGTGCTGTGAATTCTCTTTCATAAAAAAGAAAAATCCACGCTTGGATAAGCCACCCTTTTTATTCAGACTCCTTTTCTCTTTTGTCATCCGTGTTGCAACAATTCTCCTACCTTAGTATATGCCCCCTTTTTTCCATGTTCATCTGTCTAATCATTTCTTTGATTATCTTCCTGAAAGACATGCTGTCTTGTCATTCTCTTCGGAGTTCCCTTTCTCAAAGGCCTGAAACAATACAGTGGAACTGCTTATTGACCATAGATGCCAGGCTAGATGGGACTGAGCATTGACCAGGGTGTCCACAAAATGACTTTGCTTCAGGCACCAAAAAGTTACCAGGATAAGGATGCCTAAGTTATAGTACCAGACATCTGGGCCAATGCAAATGCCTAATAATGAGGTAACTGCAAACTTTATTGGATAAAGAGAGTTTGAAGAAGGACAACAAACAATTTTGGACCTAAACCAGGGTTCTGGGAGTTAATTAAGTGGGTGTTGACCAAGTGGTATTGGTCAATTAGTTTAAGGGCAGCCTCAGCTCAAAATCTCCCTTCCTTAAAAAATTTCTCATGCTTTCCTATTGCCTAAGCAATGAAATATAAATTTCTTACTTAATTTACAACTTTTATAATAATGATGGCTAGCTAATGTTCCAAGCCCTTTATAAATATTGACTAATTTAGTTTTCACAGCAACTTTAAGAGGTAGGTTATGTTATAATCCTTATGTTTCACGAGAAAAATGAAACACAGAAAGGTTAAATGACTAGACCAAAGTTACCCAGTTGTAAAGGACAAAGTAGGAATTTCCTTTTTTTTTAACTTTTAAATTATTTAAACTT
The DNA here is from genome assembly GCF_001698545.2 of Rhinopithecus bieti. Lineage (NCBI taxonomy): Eukaryota > Metazoa > Chordata > Mammalia > Primates > Cercopithecidae > Rhinopithecus > Rhinopithecus bieti. Next base: position 657,468 of record NW_016803895.1, on the reverse strand, counting down.
TTATTTTATTTATTTATTTATTTATTTTATTATACTTAAAGTTATGGGGTATATATACAGAATGTGCAGGTTTGTTACATAGGTATACATGTGTCATGGTGGTTTGCTGCACTCATCAACCCGTCATCTACATTAGGTATTTCTCCTAATGCTATTTCTCCCCTAGCCCCCCACCCACCGACAGGCCCCGGTGTGTGATGTTCCCCTCCCTGTGTCCATGTGTTCTCGTTGATCAGCTCTTACTTATGAGGGAGACCATGTGGTGTTTAGTTTTCTGTTCCTGTGTTAGTTTGCTGAGAATGATGGTTTCCAGTTTCATCCATGTACCTGCAAAGGACATGAACTCATCCTTTTTTTTTTTTCTCTTTATGAGACGGAGTCTCTGAGAGTTTTCTCAGCAATTTTGGTACATCTGTAAAATCAATTTATTGATGGAGGTATCAGCATTATCTCAATAATATAGTGGTTATATTTAAATTCAGGTATATTTTGGAAAAGTATGTATAACAAGCCATATGAATTTACGTTCTGAGATGAATCACTTTTAGATAATAAGGGGAATAAGTGAAAAAATAAAGCTTGAAAATGTGTTGAAACAAATGCTCCAAATAAAGAAATATAAACATTTAAAATTAATCTTTAGTTCAAATTTGCAGTTTAAAAATTATCTCTAACATGATTATAATTACCACTATATTGTTGATAAATTCTATCCAATGACTGTGAATTATGAAAAACTCTTGAAGTAATGGATGTAAAACTAAAATTATTTTTAGTGTATAGTAATTTCAGAGCTAGAAATGATGTTTAAGCACCATGAATTACGAAAATATGGAAACCTAGTGGCAAATGGAAATAAAAAAGTAGCATCTCTAAGAATGGCCACTTTACTCAGAGTTGGGAAAATGTTCCAACTAATTTCTTGAAGTTGGATTTTAGTTATCCATAGCCAATTCATTTTGTGAATTACTTTTAAACATTTAAAATTATAGAATTTGTTCCAGGTTCCCTAAGTTAGTATGTGATTAAAGGCAAGCTGAAGTTGTTTATGAACTACAGTGATTATAGCGTGGAGGCAAACAAGTCTACTTTCAAATGCTGATTACTACAGTTTGACTTTGTCTCCGCTCTGCTCCATTCCATTGACACTGAGCTATTTTAACATTTATTCATCTCCATACTGAATAATACTTGTTTAGGAGTTTCTCTGTCTCTCACAAACACACACACGCGCACACACACACACACACACTATACTATTCAACAAACATCAATAACTTTTTTGCAAACTTACTCTCTTATATGTCTTAGCTTCACTGTTTAGCTTTGTGCTTCCAAAGGTGAAACCTCCTGCACAGCATTTAAAATATGGCTTTCTTTGTTCTTTTTTTTATTTTTATTTTTATTTTTTTTTGACGGAATCTCACTCTGTCCCCCAGGCTGGAGTGCAGTGGCGCGATCTCTGCTCATTGCAAGCTCTGCCTCCCAGGTTCACGCCATTCGCCTGCCTCAGGCTCCCAAGTAGATGGGAATACAAGCGCCCACCACTACGCCCGGCTATTTTTTTCTATTTTTTAGTAGAGACGGAGTTTCATCGTGTTAGCCAGGATGGTCTCGATCTCCTGACCTCATAATCCTCCCGCCTCGGCCTCCCAAAGTGCTGGGATTACAGGCGTGAGCTACCGCGACCGACCTTTCTTTGTTCTTAAAAGGTGTTGAGGGCCAGGTGCAGTGGCTCAGGCCTGTAATCCCAGCACTTTGGGAGGCTGAGGTGGGCAGGTCACCTGAGGTCAGGAGTTAGAGACCAGCCTGGCCAACATGGTAAAACCCTATCTCTACTAAAAATACAAAAATTAGCATGGTATGGTGGCGGGTGCCTGTAATTCCAGCTACTCAGCAGGCTGAGGCAGAATTGCTTGAACCTAGTAGGCGAAGGTTGCAGTGAGCCGAGATCCCGCCATTGCACTCCAGCCTGGGTGACAGAGCAATACTCTTAAAAAACAACAACAAAAAAAATTCTTTTTTTAGAATGTTTGAATATTGGGCCTCCCACTCATATTCTGGCTTGTTAGGAGTTTCTGGCCGGAGAGGGTCTGCTGTTAGTCTGATTGGGCTTCCCTTTGTGGGTAAAAAAAAAAAACCCGACCTTTCTCTTGGCTGCCCTTAAGATTTATTTCCCTTTCATTTCACACTTTGGTGAATCTTGGCAATTATGTGGTCTTGAGCTTGCTCTTCCTGGAGGAGTATCTTTGTGGCGGTTTCTGTATTCCTGAATTTGATAATGTTGGCCTGCCTACTAGTTTGGGGAAGTTCTCCCTGCGATGACGTATCCTGAGAAGAGTGTTTTCCAACTTGGTTCCATTTTCCCCCTCACTTTCAGGCACCCAATCAGACATAGATTTGGTCTTTATAATCCCATACTTCTTGCAGGCTTTGTTCTTTCTTTTTCTTCTTTTTTTTTTGGTTTCTCTTCTCGGCTTATTTCATTCATTTGATCCTCAATCCGCTGATTACTCTTTCTTCCAGTTGATCAAGTCGGTGTATCTGAAGCTTGTGGCATTGTCACGTATTTCTCGTGTTACATGTTTTCATCTCTGTCATTTCAATTTATGACCTTTCTCTTGCATTAATTCTTCTAGCTATTCAATTCTTCCACTCTTTTTTCAAGATTTTTAGTTCCTTTTCGCTGTGGTACATAATTTCTCCTTTAGCTCTGAGAAGTTTTGATGGACTGAAGCCCTTTCTCTCATCTCCATCAAAGGTCATTTCTCTGACCAGATTTGATCCATTGCTGGTGATGAGCTGCGCTTCACTTTGCAGGGGGAGATGCGCTCTTATTTTTTGAATTTTCCAGCTTTTCTGCCCTGATTCTTACCCAAACTCTTTGTGGTTTTTATCTGTCTCTTGTCTTTGATGATGTTGACGTTACTTGATGGGGTTTTGGGTGTAGGTGTTTTCCTGTTGATAGTTTTCACTTCTAATAGTCAGGACCCTCAGCTGTAGGTTGTTGGAGATTGTCTTGATCGGTCCAACTCCAGACCAATGTTTGCCTGGGTATCAGCAGCAGAGGTTGCAGACGATAGAATATTGCTGAACAGCGAGTGTAACCTGTCGATTCTTACTTTGGAACTTCCTCTCAGGGCGGTGTACTCACCCTGTGACGGTGTGGGGTGTCAGACTGCCCTCAGTTGGGGGATGTCTCCCAGTTAGGCTACCTCAGGGGGTCAGGGACCCACTTGAGCAGCAGTTCCTGTCCTTCTTCAGGATAACCTCGGTGTTGGGAGAATGAATGACAGGGGAGGTCTGCCTGTTTTTTAGTGCCGTGGGGGTGTTGTTTGGGTGGGTGTGTGTTTCTCCACCATTTGGAGCTTCCCAGCGGCTTTGTTTACCTACTTAAGCCTAGGTGTTCAATTAATATTTGATTGAACACCCAAATGTAGAGACACCCAAATTTAGCTTCTTAACACAGGCACACACAGTTTAATGTCATGGTTTCAGAATTTATGTGGTGGAAGGATCCCTGTAGATAAATTGCTATGTAGGCCACATTTTTTTATATTAAATGTGAGAACATGTATGTGTCATGGTTACTAGTTATGGAAGCCTAAGACTTGTTCTTCTACTCTTTATTCTTTATTCTTTTCTTTTCTTTTTTTTTTTTTTTTGGACGGAGTCTTGCTCTGCCACCCAGGCTGGAGTGCAGTGGCTGGATCTCAGTTCACTGCAAGCTCTGCCTCCCGGGTTTACGCCATTCTCCTGCCTCAGCCTCCCGAGTAGCTGGGACTACAGGCGCCCGCCTCGTCGCCCGGCTAGTTTTTTGTATTTTAAGTAGAGACAGGGTTTCACCGTATTAGCCAGGATGGTCTCGATCTCCTGACCTCGTGATCCGCCCGTCTCGGCCTCCCAAAGTGCTGGGATTACAGGCTTGAGCCACCGTGCCTGGCCTTCTACTCTTTATTCTAAGCTTAACTACATGTTTTGGAATTTGAATTATTGCATCAATTGACAACATGTTATTTATCTGTTAAGGCTTAGGGGTATTTATTACATGCTTTCATTTTTGTTTTAGAGAAATATTATTATGAAACGTATAAAACTATTGATACAGGAGAGAGGAAGCTTTTGAAATTTTTAGGCCATCACTGTTCCTAATTGATTAACCGTTCTGCATGGCTACTGATACTTTCTTCACTACTGAATGCATGTTGCAGAGCAGCTGAATATTTTTATTTTGTTTTGTTTTCTCTCTTTTAGAAAAGATTTGAATTGCACTATTCTGCTGTGCATTCAATCTACAGCATTATATTTCTTTAGTGAATATTGGAAGGAGTCTCCCAATATGTATAAAGACTTCCTGTGATTGATTGAGGGGATTGTAATGGAAGACGTTTACTGTGTTCTTGTAAAAACAGTTGTGTGACATGTAGTTGAAAGAACTTAGTAAAGCCAATATATTTTATGAAATGTGTAGCCATTAATATTTCAGCAAAAATATGTTGTATGTTACACAGACAAATACTATATTGATCCATTTGGATTTCCAATGTCAGCAATACCAGTTTTAGAAAGAGATCTGCAGATTGGCATTGGAATCTTTCTGTTCAGAAAAGAACATAAAATAGTATTACAAATATTCCTGGATATAGATAAGTAGAAATTGTGGGTTAATATAAGTTACCCGTAGTTTATAAAGCTTAGTTGAACTCTATTAGCTCTATGCATATCATGTGTTCAATTGAACAAGAATCACACTTTAGACAGAACTTTTCTCATTGTTAGCTAAAAAGCAAATCCAGAATGTTTTGATCTCTTAAATTATTTTCTGTCTCACTTTTAATATACCTTTTTATCAAAATAAAACTCATCCAAATGAACGGCACAAATTATATAGCACAATGAATTAGAAGTAAACACAGCCATGTAACCACCATCTAGATCAAGAAAGGGAACATTCCTAGAAATTCAGGAATTTTTGTTGTGTTCCTTCCCTCTTCCTAAATTGAACTACCATTCTGATTTCTAACACTATAGAATAGTTTTGCCCATTTTTAAGCCTTATATACATAGAATCATATAGTTTATACTTAATTATGTTGTTTCTTTCAGTGAGCTCTATCCATGCCTGTGGCAAGAGGTTGTTCATGTCCGTTGCTGCATGGTTCTCTGTTTTATGAGTATGCCCCAATGTACTTATCCATTCTACTTTGGACAGATTTTTGGCTTGTTCCCAGTTACTAAATATTATTATCTGTTTAGAACATTCTTGTACATATCTTTTGGGTCTTAACATTCACATATTCTTAATATTTTATGTAGGAGTGAATTATCTGAGCCATAGGAGGAATGCATATTTTCATCTTCAGTAGATACTGCCAAATGGTTTTCCAGAATTTTCCATCTGCCACTTGTATTGCCATACATCTTTGCCAATGCTTTTTATTGCCAGTTTTAAAAATATTTCCATTCTGATTAGTGGGTAAAGATATCCTGTTTTTGTTTTTTAACTTGTCGATGATTACTATGGTTCAGAACCTTTAGGTAGGCTTAATGGCCATTTGGCTATTGTAAGAAGTGTTGCCTATTTTCTTACTAATTCTCAGGAGTTATATCTTCAGGACAAGAATTCCTTGTTGCTTGCGTATCTTGCAAGTATCTTCTCCCTTTGTATAGTGTGGCATTCTACTCTTTGAATAGTGTATTTTGATGAACAAAAGTTCATAATTTTAATTTAATCTAACATAGCAATATGATCCTTTATAATCATAACATATACTTTATGATCTGTGCTTTCGTTCTTTTTAAGAAAATCTTATTCTCTGAAGGCCATGATGGTATTTTCCAGTGTTACCTTTTAGAAGTTTTATTGTTTCACCTTTCATGTTTAGACCTACGGTTCCTCTAGGATTAATTTTTGTATATGGTTTGAGATGAAATTTACTTTGATGCCATATAGTGTCGAATTGACTCGGGAACATGTGTTGAAGGGATCGCCTTTCTCCGCTGCACAATTACATCACCTTTATCACAAATAACTGTATATGGGAGGACCTTGTTGAGGATTCTGTTGTGTAATACCATGCTGTTTTAATAACTAGTGCTGGCGGCGTGAGCTTTGTAGTTTTTTTTTTTTTCTTCTTTAGATTTTCTAGGGCAGGGGCTGGCAAATATTTTTCTGTAAAGGGTCAAATGTAAATAGGAGCCAGGGCAAAGATTTTAGGCTAGGTGGGCCTTATAGTCTCTCTAGCTACTGTAGCATGAAAGCAGCCATTGACAGTATGTAAATGAATGATGATGGGGCTGTGCTTCAGTGAAACTTAACTTATGAAAACCAGCAGCAGGCCAGATTTGGCCTATGGGCCATAGTTCTCAAACCCTGTTTCTAGGATATTCTTAGCTTTATACAGCTCAACAGAAATTTTAGAATCTGTTTGTCAATTTATACATACATTTATCTTTACTGTACTGACAGGGCCTCTTGTATAGTGTTTAATAAAAGTGGTGACAGGAGGCACTCTTGTTCTTGATTCCATGGGTAAAATTTTCATGTGTTTGCATTTATTCAGATGAGTATATGATTTTTATTTTGCCATTAAGGTGAAATACATGCTTGATTTTCATAAAACACGTATTTCCATAGTGTTTCCCACTGAATAATGATGTATGGTCTTTTAAGTATATTGCTTACTAGGCCTTGCTACTATTTGTTAGACTTTTGCCTGTTACAAATTATGTTTATCTATAAATTTACTTCTTTATCATAAACTTGTAGCTTTTGTTGTTAAGATTAGGCAAGCCTCATTACTTCTGCTTGAAAGCATTTCTGTTTTCTCTTTGCAGGAATATGAGTAAAATTGGTGTTGTATTTTAGTTAAATGTTTGAAAAAGTTTGCTGCTAAAACATTCCGAGTCTGGACATTTCATTATAGGAGGTTTTAATATCAGATTCAATATCTTCGTTACATACATGTCTACTTACAATTTCAGTTTCTTCTTCTGTCAGTTTTGTATGCCATGATTTTTCAGGAGTTTATCCATTTAACCTGAATTTTCAATTTATTGGCATAATGCTGCTTGTAATACACACTTATTATATGTGTATTTTCTGTGGGATCTATAATGATGTCCCTTTTTTTACCTTCTTATATTGATAATTTGTGTTGCTTTTTTTTTGGTTCTTCTTGGCAAAGGTTTATCAATTATTAGTCTTTGCAATAATCAAAGTTTGCCTTTAATGGTTATCTCTAATTAAAAAACTGTCACTGGTTACTGCAACTAATTTTTTTCTCATTTTTGGGTTTCATTTGATCTTTTATTTCTTTTTTGAGACACAGTCTCATTCTTTCATCCAGGCTGGAGTTCAGTGGCATGATTGCGACTCAGTGCAGCCTCCATCTCCTGGGTTCAAGTGATTCTCATTGGTCAGCCTCCCAAGTAGCTGGGACTGCAGGTGTGTGCCACCAGGACTGATTAATTTTTGTATTTTTAGTAGAGACAAGGTTTTGCCATATTAGTCAGGCTGGTCTTGAACTCCTGACCTGAAATGATCTGCCTGCCTCGGCCTCCCAAAGTGCTGGGATTACAGGCATGAGCCATTGCACCCAGACTTTCTCTTCTAAGTTCTTGAGAATAATAGCTTAACAGTTATTGTTAGTCATTTTTCTAATATATGCATTTTAGGTTAAAAATTCTCTTTTGAGAGGCCTTAATTATATCCCAGTTTATTTTGTTATGCTTCTGTTACCTTCCAGATTCAAAGTTATTTTTTAAAATTTGAAAATATGTCAGACTTACAGAAAAGGTGCAAATAGAGTATAAAGGATTTTTTTTCCCTTTAAACTGTTTGAAAATAAGTTGCTGACAGTATGCCCCACAACATCTGAATGCTTTATTTACATAAAAGATGTGTTCTTCCATAATCATAATATAATAACCGGAATCAGGGAATTAAACTGATATGTTTCTACCATCTAATCCTCAGGATTATATAGGAGAAATATATAATAATTATAATGTATATGATATATATAATGCTAACAAGCTAATTTGACCTGTAGTTACACAGTCAGAATCTTGTTGACCGTGTGCTTATGGTGCATTTCATTATATTTTTTCTGTTATTTGCATTACAATTTGGCAAATTGAATCTGAAGGTTGAACAGAGATTTAGTTTCTTTAACAGATCTATTGGTGGTTGTATGAACTTTTCATTGGAAAGCAAATGATGTCTTGTTTTTACTCTTTTGTGATATTAGTACTCTTTGATGCTTAGTGCCTAGATCATTGGAGATTTTCATGTATCAGTTGGAATAATGTTATACTATACCAACATTAGCAGATTATATTGCCATTCATGCTTTATTTTTTCTCTTTCAGCCATAATTTAGTCTTAGTTCTGTAAGTAATGCTCACCACTACTCTATATGTCAATATTTCTCTAGTAATTATGGTTTTATAAAAATCAATCTTTAGTAAATTCCTTAGAAAAGTTCATAGGAACAATATTTCCCTAAAGTGTTGATAACAATTTGTGTCCTTTGTATTGGAAGAACATGAAATCTTTTGATCACATTTTCTTTCCTTGCATATATTTAATATATTATTTCAGTTTTATTCTGTCATAAAGCATTTCTGACAAAAAGTTTTATGAAAATATAATTTTATTTTAAGCCATGTACTCATTCTGCATGAATGGCTAGTGGATTATTTCTCTTTTTAAAATAATATTAAGTACTTTCACTAGACTGTGTCTTGGTATTAGTCATTCAAGACTGATATTCTGAGTAGGTCATGTTTTCTTTTAATGTTTCAAATTGTTTTTATGCTTGAAAGTTTAATAAGTTGTTTTTAATATTCGTTCTGATTTGCTTTGCTTTGATTTTCTTTATTTTCATGTGATAAGAACACTTAATATATGCCGTTTAAAAATTTTAAGTATACAGTACAGTTTTATTAACTATTGACATAGAACTTGCTCATCTTGCATAACTAAAACTTGATAACCATTGAACAATAACTCCCCGTTTTCTCTCCCCACAGCCAATGGCAACCACCATTCTTTGCTGTTTCTATAAGTGTGACTATTTTAGATACCTCGTGTAAGGGAAATTACACAGTATTTGTCCTTCTGTGAGTTGTTTATTTCAGTTAATATAATGTCCTCCAGATTTATTCATGTTGCTGCATATGGCAGGATTACCTTCTTTTGTAAGCCTGAATAATATTCCATTGTATATATACCATGTGATTTTTTGCGATAAGAACACTTAATATCTACACTTTTAGCAAATTTTTAAGTATGGAATACGGTATAGTTAACCCGAGGTACCATGCTGTACAGTAGATCTTCGGGACTTACTCATTTTTCATAACTGAAACTTAATACCCTTTGACTAATTCTTCCCAGTTTCCCCTCCCTTCAGCCCCTGACAGACGTTCTTCTACTTTTTACTTCTATGAATTTGATTATTTTAAATTCATCATATAAGTGGTATTTTGTAGTATCTGTCCTTCTGTGTCTGGTTTATTTCACTTAGCATAATGTCTTCCAGATTCATCCATGTTGTTGCAAATGGCAGGATTTCCTTCCTTTTAAAGGCTGAATCATGTCCCATGGTATGTAGACTATTATGAATAATGCTGTAATGAGCATAGGAGCACAGATATCTCTTCAAAATTATTATTTGAGTTTTTTTGAATATACACTGAAAAGTGGGATTGCTGGACCACATGATAAATATATTTTTAGTTTTTGGAAATTTCATACTGTTCTCCACAGCGGCTGCACCATTTTATAATTCCAGCAGTAGTGCACAAATGCTCTAATTTCTCCACATCCTCAACAACAATTCTTTTTTTTTTTTTTTTTCTTTTTTTGATAATAGCCATTCTAACAGGCATGAGACAATATCTCAGGGAATTTTGAATTTACAGTTCTCTAATGATTAGTGATGTTGAGCATCCTTTCATATACCTGTTGACCATTTGTGTATCTTCTTTGGAGAAATGTTTATTCAAGGTTTTTTTTTTTTTTTTTTTTTTTTTTTTTTTTTTTTTTTTTTTTTTTTTTTTTTTTTTTTTTTTGCCTATTTTCAAATTGAGTTATTTGGTTGTTTTGCTGCTGAGTTTCTGATTTCTTTTTATATTTTGGTTGTTAATCCCTCATCAGATGGTACACAAATATTTCCTCCTTCTGTGGGTTGCCATTTGACTCTGCTTTCCTTTGGTGTGGAAAAACTTTTTAATTTGAGTTACTCCCACCTGTCTAATTTTGCTTTTGCTGCTTATGCTTTTGGTGTTATAATCAAGAATTCATGGCCCAAGACCAATGTCATGAAACTTTTACCCTATGTTTTCTTCTAGGAGTTTTACAGTTCCAAATCTTACATTATGTCTTTACTTCATTTTGAGTAGTCTTTTGTGTATGTGTATTTGCATATGAATAGCAAATTTTTTCTACACCATCTGTTGAAGAAATTATCTTTTCCCCACTGACACCCTTGTTGAAGATCAGTTAAACATCTATGTGTGAATTTATTTATGAGCTTTCTCTTATTCCAATGATCCATGTGGCTGTTGCTATCAGTACTATATTATTTTAATGACTATAGCTTTTTAGTATATTTTGAAATCAGGAAGTGTGATACCTCGAACTTTGTTCTTTTTCAATGTTGCTTTAGCTATTCAGGATCTTTTGTGGTTCCATATGAATTTTAAGATTTTTTTGTCTATTATTAAAAATGCCATTAGGATTTTGATAATTATTGCATTGAATCAAAGATCAAGATCACTTTGGGTAGTGTGATTATTTTGATCTTCCAATCCATTAACATGAGAGGTTTTCCATTTCTTTTGTCTTTCTTATTTATTTCATTAATGCTTTGTGTTCAGTGTACACAGGTCTTTTACCTTCTTAGTTAAGTTTATCACCAAGTATTTTATTCTTTCTGATTCTGTTAGAAAGAAATTATTTCTTAAGTATCTTTTTGGATGGTTCATTGTTGGTGTATAAAAGCACAACTGATTTTTGTATATAGATTTCATATCTGCAGCTTATGAATTTGTTTATTATTTCTAATAGTTTTTGTGAAGTCTTTGGATTTTTTTTTTTTTTTTTTTTTTTCACCTATAAGGTCATGTTTGCAAACGAAGAATAATTTTACTTCCTCCCTCTGTTTTGATTTGGATACCTTTTATTTATTTTTCATGTCTAAGTGCTCTGGCTAGGATTTTCACACTATGTTGATTAGAAGTGATGAGAATTGTCATCTTTACCTTTTTCCTGATTTTAGAGGAAAAGCTTTCAGTTTTTCACCACTGAGTATGATGTTGCCGTAGGCTTTATGTATATGGTTTTGTTATGTTCAGGTAAAGTATTTACTAAGTATTTTCATCAGGAAACGTTGTAGAATTTTGTCCAGCGGTTTTTCTGTGTCTATTGAGATGGTCATGGTATTTTATCTTTTAATCTGTTTTACTGTATATTGCATTAATTGATTTGCTTTATTTGAATCGTCCTTGTATCACAGGAAAAAAATTTCATTTGCTCATAATATAACTGAGGTGGAAGTTGAGACTGGACTCCAGAGGTGGAGCTTAGACGCTAGACCAAATTGAGGACTAGCAAAATCAGGGCTGGTGTAGAAGCAGCTTTCCATAAGATGTCTACCAATGTGCCATGTCAATTTGCCATTGCCGTGACAACACCTGGAACTAATTGCCCCTTTCCATGACAACAACCTGATGACCTAGAAGTTACCACTCTTTTTCTAGAAATTTCTGCATAAACTGCTCCTTAATTTGCATGTAGTTAAAATGTAGTAAATTTACATGTAGTTAAAATGTAGTAAAATAAATATGACTGCAGAAGCACCTTTGAGCTGCTACTTTGGCACACTGCCTATTGTGTAGCCCTGCTTGCAAAGAGCAGTAACTCTGCTACTGCTGTACACTGACACTTCAGTAAAAGTTGCTGTTTAACACCACCAGCTTGCCCTTGCATTCTTTTCTAGGTGAAGTTAAGAACCTCCCAGGCTAAGCCCCAATTTTGGGGCTCTACTGAACTCCATCATAACCATCTGTGTTAGGTAATTGGCTTTATATGGAGGAAAAACAAAATTCCTGTCTTTAGGACAAAAGGTAGTTTTGCAACTTGGAACAATGACTCTACCAAAATTAGGCTCCTGCTTTCCCACAGAAACTGGGAGACAGAGGTGCAATTTATTTTGATGTTTACATTATATAAAGATGGCTCCTATGTTTTGAGAAAGACATTCCCGGGTTATAAAGCTGAACAGAGTTTTCAAAATGATTTATATACATTTCAGAGAGAGAAAGTACTTGTAATTACATGTTTTCCAAAGTAAATGCTCTGAATAAAAGGAGGGAGGGAAATATTTTCTATTATCAACAGGGAGAATTAAGCCTCTTATTTCTTTTTTTTAGGTGGAGTCTTGCTCTTGTCTCCCAGGCTAGAGTACAGTGGCACAATGTCAGCTCACTGCAACCTCTGTCTCCTGGGTTCAAGCAATTCTTGTGCCTCAGCCTCCTGAGTAGCTGGGATTACAGGTGCCCGCCACCATGCCTGGCTATTATTTTTTTGTATTTTTAGTAGAGATGGGGTTTCGCCATGTTGGCCAGGCTGGTCTCAAACTCCTGACCTTGTGATCCGCGTGCCCTGGCCTCCCAAAGTGCTGGGATTATAGACGTGAGCCACCACCTCTGGCCTAACCTTCTTATTTTTAATTTTTGGTTTGTGTTTGTCCTTACATAAGAAATAATACAGAGAAATCCTATGTCCTGTTTCCTCACTTTGCCCAAGTGGTAATATCTTAAAAAAACTAGTACATTATCAAAACCAGAATATCGACATTGATAAAGTAAAGAAATAACTATAATGTAGTTCAGTGTTTTAGTTGTACTTTGCAAGAAAATAGAGAAATGACTCCATCTTTCTGGAAATGAAAGTCCCATCCTTACAATTTCTTTGATAGACAATCAATAAACAATGACTGAGATCTATGGTTTATTTATAGTCAATATATTTGTGTACTGCCAATTATATTACAAAATAAAATATGAATTATTTGAGTTGTAGCTATGATTTTAATTAGGTGTGTCTCTTTTATTATGTTTTGTTGACATTTATGTATGTTAAATCAGTGTGTGACAGGGTTTTGCTACATGAATCAGTAACATTTGAAGGAAAAGTATGAAGGTTGTCAATGTAGGTTGCCAGCCTTTTATTTTGAAAATTAAGGAAAAAGACAACAAGATTAAGGTAAACATCTACTCTATTATCATAATTTATTTCTAACTAAAGAGCATTTATCTTTACCCAAAATATATCTAGGCTGTATATTGAAAAAAAAAAAAAAGAAATCCTGATACTCATAGTATAGTCCAGTTAGAAACCTTATGCAGTCACAATTTTCTTTAAATGTGATGCATCTAAAGTTTTAAATAAAGATAAATCACAACATAAGATTTTGTGATAGTACATGTATATTGAAAAACCACAGCCTAAAATTTTATTCTATAGTTAATCATTGATATAGTAGCTGTCTTTTCCAAGTTTTAAATGTGGTGATCAGTTTCTTGCAAACAACATGAAGTACAGAACAATGTCCACCCTATTTGTATTTATATTTTATGGGGATTATAAAAAATTCAATTTACATAGGCATTTTGAAAAATTCATAAGCACTACTGTCAAATTTATTTTATCAATTCAGAATATTATAGGAAAACTGAGAAAAATCTAAGGTTCTGCCCTCTAGGCAACCCATGCCATTAGTTGTTGATACCAGGTGTCTAGCTAGTGAGGATTATAGACAAGGATGATCCTTTTAATATGCTATTTAATTTGGTCTATTTGTATTTTGTTGAGGATTTTTATATCCATATTCACCAAGGATATTGGCCTATAATTTTCTTTTCCAGTTGTGCCCTTGTCTAGTTTTGGTATGATGATAATGCTGACTTATGAGTCTGAAGGTATTTCTTTTTTTTTTTTTAAATATTTTGGGAAGAATTTAAGGAAGATTGATATTGATTCTTGTTTAAATGTTTGGTAGCATTCATCAGAGAAGCCATCAAGTCCCAGGCTTTTCCTTTTGATTACTGCTTTTGAGCTTGTTGAGTACTGCTTCAATCTCTTATTCACTATTGGTCTGTTCAAGTTGCCTATCTTTTCATGATTCAGCTTTAGTAGGTTATATGTTTCTAAGAATTTTTCCATTTCTTCTGGGTTATTCAATTTGTTGGCTAAAGTTGTTCATAATAGTCCCTTATGATCATTTTTATTTCTGTACCATCACTTGTCATGTTTTCTCTTTCATTTATTATTTTATTTGTGACTTCTGTCTTTTTAAAATTAGTTTAGGTAAGGGCTTGCCAATTGTTTTGTTTGTTCTTTGGTCCCTTTTAATCTCTTTCAGTTGTTTCATTAAATTTTCAAGTTTTTGTTTTAACTTTTAATTGACAATAGTTGCATATTACATATTTATGGGATACAATGTGATATTTTAAATGTTTACATTATGGGAATAATTAAATCAGGTTGTTTAAGAAATCCAGTACCTCACCTACTTAGTATTCTTTTTGTGGTGAAAATATTTAAAATCTTCTCTTAGCAATTTTGAAATATACAGTGTGTTATTATTATAGTCACTTTTTTCTACAGTAGATCATTAAAACTTATTCCTCCTGCTTAACTGAAATTTTGTACACTTTGATCAACATCTTCCCTTTCCACATGCTGTGTTGTGCATGGATTTATTTCTGGACTCTGTATCCTGTTCCACTGGTCATTATATGTTGTTATGCCAATAACATGCTGTGTTGGTAACTATAGCATTGTAGTGGATTTTGAAGTCAGGTAGTGTGATGCCTTCAGCTTTGTTCTTTTTTTCTCAAGGTTACTTTGGCTATATGGGATCTTTTGTGGTTCTGTATAAAACTTAGGATTGTATTTTCTATTTCTCTGAAAAATGACTTGGAATTTTGATAGAGATTGCATCACTTTTGTAATATGGCCATTTTAACTATATTACATTTTCAGTCCATGAACATAGAATAGTTTTCCATTTATTTGTGTCATAATTATTTCTTTCATCAGTGTTTTGTTTTATTATACAGGTTTTTCACCTTTTTGGTTAAATTTACTCTTCAGTATTTTGTGTTTTTTTAATTTAATGTTATTGTGAATGGGATTTTCTTAATTTACTTTTCAGATAATTTGTTGTTAGTGTAAAGATACACTACTGATTTTTCTGTGTTGAATTTGTATCCTGTAACTTTACTGACTTCATCAGTTGAAATAGTTTATTGGTGGAGTCTTTAGAAATTTCTCTATATAAGATCATGTCATTAGGAAATAGAAACAGTTTCACTTCTTTCTTTCCAATTTGCATACCTTTTATTTCTTTTTCTTGTCTAATTGCTCTGGCTAGAACTTGCAGTCCTAGGTTAAGTAGAAGTGTGAGAGTGGGCATCGTTGTCTGGTTCCTGAATTAGAGGAAAAGCTTTCAGTATGATGTTAGCTGTGGGCTTTTCATAAATGTCTTTTATTGTATAGAGGTTTATTCCTTTAAAACTTAACTTGTTTTGAATTTTTTATCTGGAAACGTTCTTGAATGTTGTTAAAAGCCTTTTCAGCTCCATTGAGTTGATCATATAGTTTTCGTAATTCGTTCTGTTAATGTACTGTATCATCTTTATGGAGTTGTGTATGTTGAACCATCCTTGCATCCCAATGATAAATCCCACTTATGATAAATGATTCTTTTAATGTACTGTTGAATTCAGGCTGATAGTATTTTGTTAAAGATTTTTGCACCTGTGATCATCACAGACAGCTGCCTTTAGTTTTCTTTTCTTATAATGTTTTTGTCTGGCTTTGGTATCAGGGTGTATTAGTCAGGGTTCTCTAGAGGGACAGAACTGATAGCATAGATGTATGTATAAACGGGAGTTTATTAAGCAGTATTGACTCACACAATCACAAACCACTGGTATAAGTCCAAGAGTTCAAAAGCTGACGAACTTGGAGTCCGATATTTGAGAGCAGGAATCATCTGGCACGAGAAAAAGATGAAGGCCGGAAGACTCAACAAGTCTGCTTTTCCATCTTTTCCTGCTTGCTTTATTCCAGTGTACTGGCAGCTGATTAGATGGTACCCACCCAGATTAAGAGTGGCCCTGCTTCTCCCAGTTCACTGACTCAATGTTAATCTCCTTTGGCAACACCCTCACAGACACACCTAGGAGCAATACTTTGCATCCTTCAATCCAACCAAATTGACACTCAGTATTAACCATCACACAGGGCAATGCTAGACTTGTAAAATGAGTTTGGAAGCATTCCCTTTTCTTCAGTTTTTGGAAGTATTTTAGAAGGATTGGTATTACAGATTGATTGTCCTTAATCTGAAAGCTCAAAATCCAAAATACTCCAAAATTGGAAACTTTTTGAGTGTTGGCATAATGCCACAAGTGGAAAATTTTACATGTGACCTCATCTGATGGGTCACAGTAAAATGCGATCAAAACTTTGTTTCAGGAACAAAATTACTGAAGTTATTGTATATGATATGTAAGACATACACTGAGCATAAATAAGACACACACTAAACCATAAAACAAAGGAGTTTCATGTTTAGACTTGGGTCCCATTCCCAAGATATCCTAAAATGTATATACAGTATTCCAAAATTTGAAAAATTCTGAAATCTGAAACACTTCTGTCCCAAGCATTTCAGATAAGGGATAATCAACCCGTATTTTTTCTCTTAATATTTGGTAGAATTCTGTGTGAGTCATCTGGTCCTTGTTTTTCCTTTGATGGGATATTTCTTTTCTATTATTATTGATTTAACCATTTTATTCATTATTTGCTTACTCAGGTTTTCTCTCTTTTTTTAATTCAGTCTTTTTGGGTTTTATGTTTCTGTGAATTTATCCATTTTACCTAGGTTATCCAATTTGTAGGTAACTTGTTTATAGTTGTCTTTCATGATCTTTTGTATCTCTGTGGTATCAGTTGTAATGTCTCCTCTTTCATTTCTGAATTTATGTATTTGTCTTCCCTTTTTTTTCTGTCTTGACTAAAGGTTTGTCAATTTTGTTTACCTTTTCAAAAAATCAATTCTTAGTTTTATTGTTGTTTTCTATTATCTTTCTAGTCTCTATTTTATTTATTCTTCTCTGATCTTTATTATTTTCTTCCACAGACTTTGAGCTTAGTTTTTTCTTTGTTTTCTAGTTCTGTGAGGTATAATGTTGTTTATTTGAGATCTTGGTCTGCTATAGGCTGCTATGATCTATTACATAGAGCTGGAATAGAAGTTTTCATTTCTGATGATAATTGCTGCATGTAGTATATGAAAAATTAGAGATAATGCAAAGGTTTGAATGATTTTATATTTTCTAGAGGGGTTTACTTTTACTTTTAGATACAGAAATGCTAGTAAAAGTTCACCTTAATTCCTTAAACATTTGAATGATGCTAATCTGGCTTTCATTGCTCCTGAGGGTTGTTCTTCTGATTTATCCTTCTCTATTGTAGCCCTTTGGAATCCCAGCCTAAAGATTTGTTGACTTATTTTTTTTTTTTTGGTAATTTTTCTCTCTCACTTTTTAAAGGTTTAGACATACTACAAATGGAAAGAAATATAGACCGAACATGCATATACACTGCTAAAATCTCTGACTAGTTTGGCTTTTTTTTTTTTTTTTTTCCCAAAAGCAGCCTTTTAGGGCTTCTCTCCTGGCCTCTCTTTTGTCCATGTTTTTTTGTTCCATAAATTATAACCTTTTGTTAGGTCTCTGGTGCTTCCAAAATGATTTTTTAAAATATTTTGTCTACCTTTTCTAGTTGCTCTCAGGGGAAGAGTTGGTGTAAAACAACATAATTTGTCACTGGCAGAGTAAAAGTTTGCTGTGATCACTCGTGAATGAAAATAATTCTCAGGCTTAATTTTGCAATGTTTCTATTTTCCTTCAAAATTCATAGTACAAAATTAAATTAAATAAATAAAATGCACAAAATTAAACATTGAAAATTTAAAAATATCAGTGCTCAAACCGTGCCTAGAGATCATATTTTATGCAATACTTCCAGGAAAAGGAGAAAGTGTTGTAAAAGTTTTACAAAGGGAATAATGAAATTTAAGAATTCTAAAAAATCTAAGAATTATTGCCCTGGAAGAGTTTTAAAGATAATTGATCAAAAGTTTGTTTTGAGTTTATGAAATTCATTGTTGTTTATTTTGTAATGAATGCTAGTCCACAACATTTATAGAGCATCTGTGTGAACTGTTTTGAGATATTCAAATACTTCAGGTTTGGTGTCAATACATTATATTTTTTCAAGTTTATTTTCAATTGGATTTATATAACCATTTAAATTAAAATAATCTAACTTAACATAGTCTGCCCAGTTCATTTAAAGATGTTTTGTCTCACATAAATGAACATCTAACTGATATGTTATAAAATTAATTCATATTTCCCAATAAGGATCTCTTGGATAAACTGAATCAGTTTTTTTTTTCATTCAGAGGGTGAAACATGTTACTAGTCAAATAATTAATAGCAAGTAATGACATGTTAAAAGAAGTTTCATAAGATATTTTTATTTTAAAGTATACGATACAACTTTAATAATTGTTTTAACTAAAGTTTTAAAACACTATAATATAATTTTAAATGCTGGTAGACTTTAGTTCTTTCTATGTTTTATGTGTGAAAATTAAAGAGACATGATGTAGGTACTCATTTGTTGGTGGTTAAAGAGTTAGGTGACTTCCTAGAAACAGAAGATCCTAAAAATTGGATGACAGTCACTTATGTGAAATATTTTGTCGTAACCAAGAACGTTAGAAGGAAGTCATTTTACTTCTCTCTCTGTGTGTGTGTGTAGTGTGTACATGTATTTTTATATCTGTAGCTACATCTCATTGATCTGTAGTATTGTAAGATCTAGATAAAGCTTTCAGATATTCTACTTGTTATAATAAAGTGAGTTTTGTATTATAGGATTGTGAAAAAAATGTCTTGGATAATGAATTATATAACAGAAGTATATCTCTTTCTCTTAGAAGAAGAGGGCTGTGGATTCTCTGGTGAGGTCAGTGTTTTATTTCCAAGAGGAAGAGTATGAGAATGTAAACCTTCTGTGTATAGCTGTGTGTGTTTGTATGTTTGGTATCCTTCATGCAAGTCGGATATTTATAGTCCTAAATTGCACTTTTAGATTAAATTTATCTTAATATTATGTCAGAATATTCTGCCTGCTGTAGTCATCTATTTTACTCTTGTCTAATCTCTGGAAACTGTGGCCGTATATCATGGCTGCTAAGATTTAATTATAACATAATAATTGAATTAAAGAAGTGCAGTTGTTCAGATGACCTTTTTTCTTCATCACTTTCACTTCAGTTGACAAGTGAATGTGAGACTCGATGGTTGTGCTGGGCCTTCATAATATATTAAAACTTTCTGAACATTTTAATCAAAACATAGTTCATCTGCTTGGTGCCATAAATAGATGAAGTTACTGAGTGTTCTTCCCAGTACTGCTTCTCTGAAGTAGTTTAATAATCAGTTGATTTAGAAATGAGGAGTATTTCTATTCTATCATTTTCTGCAAGATTTGTTCCTAAACTGGAAAAGTAGCTATTTATCCGATTAGCTCAAGCATAAAACAAAGGAAAACTTTGAAAGACTTGATTGTGAATTGTTTTTCATTTTTTGCTTGGAATTTTAAAGGGAACATTGTTTTATGGTTTTAACAAATTTAAGTTTACATACTTTTTTTCAAATAACTGAAAATTTTCATACTTGGTGAATAAAAGAATAGTTTCCTAACTATAAGATTACGAAAACATAATATAGTATCGTTATGTAAAAGTGCTTGGCTTCCACATATTTGTACATGTACATTGTGCCTGTGCCAGAGGTTATTGTAATTAGGTTCGTAAGTACTTTTGATAATCTAGTATTATTGATATTCAGAACAAGACTTTTTAGGACACAAGTTAAAATTCTTTAAAATGTAGCTGTTTCTGGGTGTATAACATCAATTAATATTATTAATAATTGTCTTTCCTTAAAATTTTACACCCCTTTAATAGGCATAGAATGATATGCCACTGCACATTTTCCAAAGAATTAACAATTATTTATTTAGTAGTATAAGACATTAGCTAAGATGTAAATTTTATTTCAAGTCAAAAAGATTAATCACTTGGTTGATAGCTAATACATTCCAGCATCCAGGAAATAACCGACGTATTTCCCATGAGCTGAACTAGTCATAACATATGTGTAGATTTCTTATTATTTCCAGTTTTCACTTTTTATAATACAGTGAACTAAAAAACAGGAAAGCTGCCTGAAAGTTTTTTGTTTCTGATTTTAAAAGTAAATTGTACTCATTGCGAGAAATTGGGAAAACCCAGAAATGCATAACACATTTTAAAAAAATTAGATGATAATCATTACATTCTGGTACACTGCATTCTATTTTTTTCTGTGTGTGTGTGTATATATATATATATATATATATGCATATATATGCTTATGTTTTAATCAAATTGGTATTATGCTACACATATACCAAAATTGGTGTTATACTATACATTACCGTTGATATTTTTTCTGAACAATGTATCTCAGATCTCCGTTATTTAACCATTTGTTCAATTTTATTCAGGTGTAAATCAAACACATATCTGTGTCCTGTTCTTTCATGAAGCTTACTGTCTAGTGGGGGAAACATAAACATTTTATTTTATTTTATTTTTTTTTGAGATGGAGTTTCACTCTTGTTGCCCAGCCTGGAGTGCAATGGTGCGATCTTAGCTCACTGCAGCCTCTGCCTCCAGGTTCAAGTGATTCTCCTGCCTCAGCCTCCTGAGTAGCTGGGATTACAGGCATGCACCACCACGCCTGGCTAATTTTGTATTTTTTTTTTTCTTGTTTTTTTTGAGACGGAGTCTCACTCTGTCTGCCAGGCTAGATTGCGGTGGCACGATCTCGGCTCACTGCAAGCTCTACTTCCCAGGTTCACGCCATTCTCCTGCCTCAGCCTCCTGAGTACCTGGGACTACAGGCACCTGCTACTATGCCTGGCTAATTTTTTGTATTTTTAGTAGAGATTTGGTTTCTCCATGTTGGTCAGGCTGGTTTTGAACTCCCAACCTCAGATGATCTGCCCACCTTGGCCTCCCGAAGTGCTGGGATTACAGGTGTGAGCCACCATGCCCAGCCAACATAAACATTTAAATGTATAATATCAAAATATAAGTTTTATTAAGGGGGAAGACAGGTCCTGTGAGAGAGACTAACTTTAAGAATGGAGCACCTATTTCAGATTGATGTTTAGAGCTGGTGTGCTGACATTTAAGTAGAGGCTTTATAAAGGATGAGGAAAAAGCCATTCAAGAATGGGGTTAAGAACATTCTAGTAAGAGGAAATAGCAGGTGCAAAGGCCATGAGGTGGGAAAGGGTTTGGTGTGTAAAAGGGCCTACAAGAAAGCCAGGAGGCTGGAGCAAAGAGAAAGAAAGGATACTGCCTATAATGAGGTTAGAGAGGAAAATAGGAGCCAAGACCTGTAGACCAAAGAAAAGAGATTTCATTATAAGTACTTCGGGAAGCCATTACAATTTTTTGGCTAGTGGAATGACATGGGCATGTTTACATTTTCAAAAGATTACTCTGGATGTCACATAGAAGATGAACTGGAAGGAGAACAAAAGAAGAAGCAGAAATGTAAGTTAGGAGGCTCTTTGGGTAGACCATGAGAGGGATGAAAAGCTTGAATTAGGCTGATGATAGGAGCTATGGAGAGAAGTAAACAGCTGTGAGGCATGTTTTGGAGTTATAACTGATAACTTATGAGGTAGTGATGAATAGGAGTTGGCAGATTAAAAAGAAAGACTTGAGATTGATGACTTTCATTTATGGCCTGATAACTCAAGCAGATAGTGGTAGCATTTATTGACAAGAAGTAAACTTGGTAAGCACCAGTATTAGGGTGATGTTTGTGATATAAAATAATTATTTTATGTTTGGATGATACTTTTGAGGGATCTATAAAACAACCACTTGTATAAGTTAAGAAAGCAGTTGTATGCATGAGTCTGTACCCAGAAGTGAGTCTCAGAGCTGATGACATACCTTTGGAAGTTATCGTGTAGATGGTATTTGAAACCAAAGAAATTATCCTGGTCTGTTTTGTGTTGCTATAACAGAATACCTGAGACCAGGTAATTTAAAAAGAAGAGAAATTTATTTTCTCACAGTTCTGAAGTCTGGGAAGCCCAGGATCAAGGCACTGGCATCTGGCGAGGGCATTCTTGCTGTATCCTAACATGATGGAAGGCAGAAGGGCAAATGATGGCCAAATGCTGTATGAAGCCTCTTTCATAAGGGCCTTCATTCCATTCATAAGAAAGGTGCCCTCATGGCCTAATCACTTCTTAAATGCTCTGCATCTTAATACTGTCATGTTGGTAACACCTGAATTTTGGAAGGGATACATTCAAACTATAGCAGAAACAGATGAAATAACCTAATTAAAAGTGATTGTATAGGGAACAAGAGTGCCTTGAACTGAGCTCTGCCAATGAGATGTTGAATGCTTGAGAATCTGAGAAGAAGAGAAACACAGAGGAATGTGGTGTCAAAAGTCAGGAAAGACAGCTTCTAAAAAGAATGAGTGGACAGCTGTGTCACATACTGCTGAGAGGTCTGGCAAGATGAGGGCTAGAAGTGACCACTGAATTTAGCAATATGAAGGTCACTGGTAATATCATCAAAAACAACTTCAGGACTGTGTTAGAAGACATATTGTTATGGATATAGTCATAATTTATAGATGATTTACTAAAACCAGGATTTTAATGGCTACAAATTAATCTTCACTAGAGATAGCAGAGTATACTCAGTCACTCCTATTGCTGAGGAGCAGCATTCTATGAATAATAGGCTTGTGTGTGTTTTAAGGGCTAATAGGCTCTGGGGAGTTGCTGGCTGCACCTCAATGGGCTTGTGTGTGTTTTAAGGGCTAATAGGCTCTGGGGAGTTGCTGGCTGCACCTTAATGGGGCTTACTGTGGGAAATTTCACTTCATTTTTAAAAATTCTCTCTGAGTGGGAGTTTGGGTTAAAAATCCAAATACTTGGGAATATGGGTACTGGCTGAGTTTCTCTTTGAGAGTGTTGTGCATTTGCAACTTCGGTGCTCTCTGCTCTGGTCTGGAACCCGTCTTTCCTCCCAGCAGTAGGAAGAGTGGGACAGTGGGGGGTCCCTCTGGTTTATACTTGAACTTACTGACCTCTGCACAGTTGTCTTGAAGTACACGAGCACTGCCAGCCCCTGGTTATTTGGGTATATTCTCTTATTCCGACTCCCTTCAAATTAGAAAATTAAAATGGATAGGCTCACTCTTGGATCTTCTCCAGGGCCTATGTTTTACGCTTACATAGAGGAGAGTCCTAGAAAGAATGCAGATTTTATAGCCAAAGTGACTTAGGTTGAAACTCTGCCTTAATTTTCTTATCTCTAAAATGGGGCTAGTTCTATCATGCAGAATTACAGTAAATATTTAAAGTAACGTGTGAAAAGTGCTTGGAACAAAGTAAACAATAACTGGTGGCTGTAATTGATATTATTGTTTAAAGTAAATTCTTGATATTATTGAAATGTTGAATTAGTGACTTGGGTTATAATTTGTCTGTATGATATTGTTCTGTGATATAAAACATTGTCCAATGGCATAGACCTCTGAAAATTTGTTCTTTTTGGGGGTGATCCGTTGGAAGTAGCCTTAGTAAATCCTATGTCATCAATATTTTGTACTATGGTTTTATTATTACAGTTTAAGAAAGCTTCACATTTTAATGGATTAGCACAGTTCTTCTGTTTTCCTATTAAAAAGATAATATTTCATTGAACTTTAATAAAAGTTGGTTCGTGATAAGACAGCATGCTTCATTGCCTAATGTTGCTCAGAACTAAAGTTAAAATTCTCTCATTAGAATTCCACGGGAGTTGGGAGGGAAGAATGTAAGCCAAGGATGGAAAAGAGATGTAAATTTTATATTTGTGCTCTATCTTTGGGAGAAGTGCCAAATGGCCTTCTATCACACTGAAAGGAGGGAGAACTAGAAAGTGTAATATTTTTTCCTGTTTTCCACTTGCCCTAAGATGGAGAGATTTAGTTTTTCTAAGCTAAAGTGCAGCATATTGCTTTAAAAGATGCGGCCGGGCGCGGTGGCTCAAGCCTGTAATCCCAGCACTTTGGGAGGCCGAGACGGGCGGATCACGAGGTCAGGAGATCAAGACCATCCTGGCTAACATGGTGAAACCCCGTCTCTACTAAAAATACAAAAAGCTAGCCGGGCGACCTGGCGGGCGCCTGTAGTCCCAGCTACTCGGGAGGCTGAGGCAGGAGAATGGCGTGAACCCAGGAGGCGGAGCTTGCAGTGAGCTGAGATCCGGCCACTGCACTCCAGCCTGGGCGACAGAGCGAGACTCCGT
>NW_016803895.1:625634-631300 GCF_001698545.2 Rhinopithecus bieti | reverse complement strand
ATAAGAGCTCTTTACTAGTAATAGGCTTTCTCATTTTCCTCTAGAATACACATGGTTAAATAATCGGCAGCGCTTGTGTTTAAAAAAGATCTTATACTAGCTTCTTTCTTAAGGAATACTAAGTATTTGGAATATTTGTCAAACAAAATTTATTACATCCACATTTGGTTTTTTATTTTTTAGAAACTCTTTTCCAAATAGTAAAAATGAGGCTTATCAGAAGAGAAACTGAGATGGAATGTGGTAACTTCCTGATGATGTTTATGGTACAGGCTGCACTCAGTGTTGCCACTAAAAAGCAGATATCAATCATGTAGTATGTGGTTGAAGTCTCCCATTATTCTGGGCCTTGGTAGCAAGTGCTTTTTAAGAATTTTCTTTTACACCAGCATGGGACTCTTAATTTTTCCTCCTTAATCCCAGACTTAACTTTCTGTTAAAACCAGCCTCTATTTCATGATTCTTTATTCCCCCTGTTTGTTTTTTTCTTTCTTTTTTCTTCCTTTTTCATTCATCTGCATTATTTTCATGGTTGAAAGTAATAAATATTTATTACAAACTTTAAGTGATACAGACATGTAAAATGAAAGCTTCTTTTTATCCTAATACAAAAAAGCATCGTCCCCTGCCCCCCAAACCTGCAAATGATTCAATGTATATGCTGGCAGATCTTTTTTTCCCTTTAAGCATACACATATGCATACGGGAATTGCAATAAATATATTTTCTTTTACCTTGTATTTTGCAGGTATCCTTTTATGCCACAAAATATGCATATACCACATTCATTTTAAAGGTTATATAATTTCCATTGTTCAAAAGAACTGCAATTTATTTAACCAAACACTTTCTGATGGGCATTTGGCTGGTTCCATTTTTTCTACTACATATATCCTGCAGTGAGTTTCCTTGGATGCAAATCTTTTTGTAATATATATTTATATATAGTTTACATTTTGAGAGGACACATTACTTAGAGTCAAATTTTAGGATCATAGGATGCAGACCGGAGTATCCACTGTCTGGTTCTAAATCTTTGAAATCAACTTCGTGTGAAAGTTGATTATACGAATTGAGTCATTCTTGTCATACCCAACTAAATCGGAGTCAAGAGGCCAGAGGAAAAAAGCACTTACAGCACGTGTTCCAAGAATTGAATTTTCCACAAGGCCAATTGCTGAATCCGTTCACTGTAACCCTAAAGAACAGTCATGACCTGCCGTGACTCTGTGACTGGTTTTACCTACACCATCACTCACCAATCACCACTTTTGCCAGCTCCCAAAAGCTGCTGTAGTGCCAATGAGTTTTTTTTTCAAAACAATATATAGCATTTCTCTTTCTAATAAAACTCCCAACCTTCTCTTTGTTTTTTGGACATACTGCATGAAAACCACCCTGGTCTGTGTGTATAAGCCCTGAATTGCAATTCTGTGCATCCCAAATAAAATATTTAATTTAGAGATTCATCTCTATATTTTATTTTAATTTCAACATTGGAGATCCTATAAGCTTTGTTACTTCCCTGAACTCCTTGTCAGTCACTTAGCTCTGATTTTTAGATCCATGTCCTGCTCTTCATTCATTACGTGATACTCAAAACTCATCTGTTCCAGGAACATTTATCTCAGAGTGACAGGAAACCATAAAGTAACATAAATCAATGTTAAGTAAATAGATATATTTTAACTTCCTTAACTTCCTAATTGAAGTTGAAGCAATTTTTACAGAAACAGTGTAATGTTTGAAATGTGAAAGCATATTGCAAAGTGGAATTAAGTAAGTATCATTTTACCTTTTGTATGTATTTGGTTAGTTTCAGAAATTCAAAGAATATCTCCATTTTATATGATTGCTGAAAAGTTCAAACAACTAGGGCTAGAAAAGGTTACCTGCAGAAGATCATCAAGAAGAATAACAAACCCATCCTCTTAGTTCATGTAGTGTCTTCTCTATCACTTTAATTCCTTTTGATTTTCCATTTTTTAGAATACTCACATAATAACCTTTAACCTGAAAGAACAGGCTTATTATTATTATCATCATTATTATTATTGTGATTTCTTCAGGATATCTATGTACGTAAATGTGGAAATAGTGTAATAGTTCACGAGTTATGTATATATATTATACCTGTGATGATTTTTAAAATACTTAGCAATGTGTTATTCCTAGTAAAAGTAACATATTCGTGGTAAGAAAATTGGAAAATAAAAAAGATTAAAGTAGCAATACAAATTACCAGTAGTCCCAACCTCTACCACCCAGAGAACTACTGCAAATATTCTGACATATTGGCAGTATCAACCCTAAGTAAATATATACCGAGATTAATCTCTAAGAAAAGGGTTTATTTGGGAATAATATATAATAATTAGAATTGCAATTGGACATGTACACACGCATACCAGAATGGTTTCTGGTGCGTTCAGAGAGCAAAAGGAAAGGCTGGAGTTTTACTGGGAAAAGAGAAAAATTACATAGGTTGTTTTGAAAGAAAGTTTATTGATGCTGGTTGTGTTTTACAGAAGCTAGCGATCTCTGTTTGGTAAGGGGTGGCAATTACTAGGTTAAACTTGTCTCAAGATCATAGCAGGTCCTTGAGGTTTTGGATTGGGCTTGTGAGACAGTTCTTGGAGTAGGTGTTTGTGACTCCCAAGTGATTTTCCCCATGGCTCTGCTGCCCCTTCAGCCCTGATTCTGTTTTAGTTGGGTGTGACAAAAATGGCCTCATTTTATCTGATCAATTTTTATTGCAGTAACATAGTTCGTTGAAGGAACTGCATGATGAAAGATGCACTAGTGTAAATTAGCCAACAGATAGATGTAAATGGTTTTCAGAATTGTTTTGGATTTACTTAATACCTATTGATTTTGTAAAATTCTAAAAAAGTTAAAAAAGAAACTTTGAACATGTTTTATCTAAACTGGAGAAATGGCTTTTATAAACTTAAAAAAATTTCAGTGCTTAAACAATTGTAGTGACAGTAAGAGAAAAAGAGAAAGACATAGAGAGTGACAACTTATTTCTGCTACCACAGACCCAAATTCTTGTAAGTACTATAATAGTTAACCAATATTAATTTTTATTATTGTTACTATGTTATGTCTGAGATATATTTTCAAGATTACCTTATCGGCTATGAGTCCTAAAATTCCCTTGCCTTTTTGATCCGGTATGTACTTATTCTCAAGAGACATGGTTTCTCTCGTCATGTTATGTATATATCACAGAGAAAGTAATAAACTTTGACATTTATTTATTTTTATTATAATTATCACACTGATGATAATACAGGTTCCTAATAAATCTACTTTGTTGTCATGGTTGAAAACTTTATTATTGGTAGAGCAGCTGTACCGAAATGCATTTGAGCAGGAAGTGTGGCTAGCCTTATTACTTCATAGTATGTGCCAGATACAGGATAATTTAGAAATTACACTTCTCATTCGTGTTTCCATTCGGACTGGAACACTAAAAAGGGATTCCTGAGTCTAGATATGACTTATCTAGAGAATTATTTTCTTGATAAATAAAATGGTGATAATCATGAAATGTATAATGTTACCATAAAATATTTTAGATGGATCTCAACACTTTGAGGAAAAATAAGTTGTTTTATTTCTTCTGGTATAGTTGTCCCAACACAATGTCAACTGTGATTTTTTTCCATTGGTTAAGGGCTCCCTTAACAATGTCAAAGTCTAATTTCATGCCTTTTCAGTCACTTTTGTTTCTTAAAACCATGTTACTCTTTTAATTGTTAGGTACTTTTTATTTTAAAACTTTAATCTCAAACTTAATTTAAGACTTATCACTTCCTCTCCCTTCAACTGGAGCTGTTGCCCAGCTCCTTGCAGGACAGAAGGGAGGTGGGAATGCAAAAAAGTAGGCGGTGTTGGGAGACTGAGATGTGGCTCTCCTATTGTCCAAAAAATACAGACCTTATATGGCAATCAGCCTCAGGGGACACATTTTAAGCACCCTGCTTGTCTTGTCCTTATGGAGGAGGGGCCAAAGAGGACATTATTCTATGTTTTTCATCTCTCAGAAAACACTTTCTAGAACTTTCCAGTGAGTTTCTCTTCCATTGACGGCCCCAGGGTGGACTTGCAGCAGGGCCCCATAGCTTACTGATGAACCAGATGCAGCACTCCCCTTCTTGCAGGCATCCCAGATTTTGGAGCCATACTTTACTTGGCTTTCGAGAGTAGAAAGAACCTCCTTACTACCCCCCAACAGAGAGGGAAAAGTAATCACTTATGAACAGTGTGTTCATCACCTGGCGATGGACTGGTCCCCTGAACTTTAGGGAGAAAGTATGTGACCCTGCGATTGACTCAGTAGCTCTGAGCTAAGCATGATCACATATTTTGTTTTTCTCTTTGGGCCTTAGTTGCAATTCCAGAAATACAAGAAAAATTTCCATCAATATCTGTTACTCTCGAATCAAAAACATAATCCTTGAGGTGCACCCAAATCAGCTACTGCCAATTCATTACTATAGTAGTAAGATTTCAATGGCAGGATGAAGTTGTTTACAAAATGTGTTACTAAATTTAGGCACAGTGGATGCATCCTCTTAGGAGAAACCACCAAGCTTCCTCCATGATGATATATTCTCTCTTCCTTA
Source organism: Rhinopithecus bieti (assembly GCF_001698545.2). Classification (NCBI taxonomy): domain Eukaryota; kingdom Metazoa; phylum Chordata; class Mammalia; order Primates; family Cercopithecidae; genus Rhinopithecus; species Rhinopithecus bieti. Next base: position 626,666 of record NW_016803895.1, on the reverse strand, counting down.
AAGAAAATATGGAACTCATAAACAGATACACAGGTACACGTATACATTGTAACCAGTTAGGATGTAGTGTTTATGTTATGACCTGTGAGAGTGAGGCCTAGAGAAGTCTTGATATATTTAGAAAAGTTAGAAGAAAAATTGTGTTAAAAGAGAGATGGTAATTTTAGGCTAGGCATGGTGGCTCACGCCTGTAATCCCAGCCCTTTTGGGAGGCTGAGGGGGGTGGATTACTTGAGTAGTTCGAGACCAGCCTGGCCAACATGGTGAAACCCTGTCTCTACTAAAAATAGAAAAATTAGCCAGTTGTGGTGGCGGGTACCTATGTCACCCACCTATGTGACTCTGGAGGCTGAGGCAGGAGAAACACTTGAACCAGGAAGGAGGAAGTTGCAGTGAGCTGAGATTGCACCAGTGCACTCCAGCCTGGGCAACAGAGTGAGACTCTGTCTCCAAAAAAAAGAAAAGAAAAATGGTAATTTCTAATGCTTTATTCTCTAACATATTGTATTCAGGTGTATGATATAAATTACCTGTGAGATAATGGTATTTAAAAAGCTTTGTAAAATACAGTGAAAGAGGCTTGTATTTGAAGATACTTACGCTTTTTGTGATGAAAACATTTTCCTTTTACTTCTTAACTGAACATTTGATGTCATTTCTCCCCGGTCCACACTCGGTTTTTTAGAAGATAGTTTGCAGAGTTGATTTTTGAGAAGGAGCTAGCACAGCTATATTTCATCTCTGATATTGTTTTAGTTGCTAATTTCAATCTTACCTTAAAATTTTCTTATATAAGAAACATTTCTTGGATAAAAATATATATTTTTTGTACTAGCAACTGTAGTTCTACAGTGAATGTTGGCAATTTGCTGATTTAAAATTCTAGGCTATAGCTGTTGAAAGTGCTCAGAATGCCTTGACGTGAAGGAGAGTAATTTGTAATTCTTCTGAGGCAGGCTTTTGCATCATGCGTTGTTTTTTGTTTTGTTTTGTTTTGTTTTGTTGTTTTTTTTTTTTTTTTTTGGTTTTGAA
>NW_016803895.1:611150-625260 GCF_001698545.2 Rhinopithecus bieti | reverse complement strand
TGTTGTAAAGTTTAATTATAAAATTATGAAAATAAATTCATTTATGTAGGTAAACAGGTCATAATGAGTGTGTGCTGTTGGAAGAGAGAGGGAATTAACTTCCTCCTTATTTAAAAAATAATAACAAGAAGTCATATTCTCTGCATTTAATCCTTCATCTTTCTGCTTCTCCCTATGGAAAGTAGTCTCTCCTCCAGAAGTCACAGGACTTCTGGAGGAGAGACTACTTGGATAAACACAGAGAAAGCTCTAAATATTTTAACTTTTATCATGGACATTTTCAAGCATATTCAAAAGTGGCATGTATATATTGCCAGTCTTGGTTCATTTACTTCCTCCAGGTTATTTATTATATACTTACTTCTGAATCACTTTAAAGCAAATCATTTCACCTTTCAATACTTCAAAATAAAGCCCTCACACATAAGGGTGCTTATTTATGACCCTCCTCTTTGTTTACTTGTTTTTAGAAGACCACCTTACCCCAAATAAGTACTTAATGGCAGCTAACATTCAGGCCATTTGGAAATTTCTCTGATTGTCTTAAAAATGTCTTACAATTAGTTTGTTTAAGTGCGGCTCCAAACAAGAGTCACACAATGTATTTTTCTCCTTTGTCTCCTGTATTCTATAATAATCTCCTTCCCCTTTTTAATACCAGTTATCTGTTGATGAGATTCAGAATATTTTTTAAAAGAGAAGGTGAGACAAGACATTCCATCTCTATTGAGTGGCTCTGTGTGTTATCTCTCACATCCCATCACTTGGAGTAATGAGCTGATTGTTTAGGTATTGTTTGCCTGATCTGTCCATTAGAAGAGACCTTGTCCTTTCACCTCGAAGCCTTAGTATCCTTGGATAATTATTACCTAGAACCATTGCAATTCTAAAGCTAGTTTATGGTGAACATTCTTTGCTAGGCAGTGAATGGACCCTCTGCCTAGCATCCATATACTCAGTGAACATTTATTGATTGAGATGCTTTCTTTATTTGTGAAAACATTCTTGTTATGTGAGAGAGGAGAGTTTAATTAACCTTTAAAAGGCAGTTAATTTTGGTAGGAAGCTATTCACAAGGAATTTGAAATGAATATGATTTGGGAGAAGGACTGTAGTCAGTACAAATATTTTCTATACAAGAATTTGGCAAATTGAAGGTATTTTGACTATCAGTGTCCTCTCTACTTCCACAAACTCTTTAATGCCAGGGGATAAAGTGATAATGAATGATCTTATTGCCGAATCTCTTCAAGAACTGACTAATTTCTGGTACCAACTGGTCAAAACTAGAACACATGGTAGTCTTATTTAAATATGTTTCTGTTTCCATAAAATGTATGTTTTCTTTAAGTTCTGTGATTAGGGAAAAATAATGTCTCATTACTCCAGCCAATTTAACAATAGCATTTAAGATAGTAAGTAAAAATTAAAATGTGTGCTAAGGACAGCCTGTTACCAGGATCTGTTTGTTAAATAAGTAATTTGATTTTTAAAAATATTTTGAGATAAACACAGATTCATTCACATGACGTTGTAAAAAATAATACAGAAATTATACAGAGAGACCTGTGTATCCTTTACCTAGGTTCTCCCAGTAGCAACATCTTGCAATATCACAAATAGGATATTGACATTTATCCTGGCAACATACAGAACACTTCTATCACCGCAAGGATCCCTCATGTTGCCCTTTAAAATGATGTCTAGAGAAGAGGGCTTTTCAGTTTTTAAGGAATTTTGAAGTAAGTTGAAAAGTACTAGGCTACTACTGACGCACAGAAAAGAGAAATTTTAAACATAAGTGCAGAAAAGAGAAAGTTTAAACTTATCAAAAAGCAGAATTGATTATTGAGAAAATATTAAGACTTGTTAGGTGTTTAGAAATGAAAGAACCCAAGGATCGTGAATTCTACCGTTGGCATGTAAGCCACAGATTGTGTGAAACTTTAAAATTGGCTAAGTTTTCTTTCTATTGGTATTATTTTGGATTTCATTTTAATATTTTTTATGTGTTCTGGAAAATACTGTTTTTTTTTTTCCTAGCTGTATTTTGTGGAAATAACTTGAGTTTTGTATTTCAATTTTTTAGGTATGATGTTGATTCAAAGAGCCCCAACTTATCCAAACATGTAAGTTCATATTTTATGTTTTATAACATTATAATATAATGATTAGTACTTATGCTGACTTATTAAAGTTATACAGCTATTAAGTTATTCATGTAACATGATCGTCATAGAAAATAAGTAACATTTTAAAAGAACCCCAGAAAAACATTTTGGAGGAGCTAATTTAAAAAAGTGACCTTTAGCAAGTAAAATGGACTAATCTTCTTTTAATTTTAATTTTAATTTTTTAAATAAATGATGATTGCAGTTCCCAGTGATGTTTGAAGTTGGATCAAGTTAAGCAAGATGAAATAATGAGCCTGTGTCTTTTTGGAAGGTTTAACTTCTGAGAGAATGGGAAGTAGTTGAGTGTAGGTAGAGTGGTTTGTTACTCTGTTTTGTTTTGTTTTTTTTTTTTTTTTGTAGTTTATTTACCAATATTTCCTGAATACCTGTATATGCCAGGCACGGTACTAGTTTCAGAGGGCATAATATGGGCAAGATAGACATAATCTCTGTCCTCAAGCCACTTACAGTTTTGTTTTCTTTTTGGGGTCCCTCCTTCGATCTATTCCTCTTTTATCAAGAGCTCTAGTTGCTAGGCAACAATTGTTACCTGGGGAGGTTTCCAGGTCCAGGAGTAGTTGGGCATCAGAGCTAGACAGAAAAAGAGGTGCAGATGGGAAGGGAGGAATGAGAGTGAGATACTCCAGCAAAATACTGTGCTAATCCATCAACTTGTTTATTGACCTGTGAAGTTGGAATTAGGCCACCCCCAGTAGGAAGGGCTGAATGAGGGTGAAAACAGCATTCTGAAAGGGGATAACTGAGGTGCCAGGTGAAATCTGGGTACACAGATGTAGAATTAGCAGCTGTGTCAGGGTTAGGAGGCTGGCTGGACTAACAGTGCCCAGAAATGTAGGAGGGTAAGATTTTTTTAACTTTTCCACTGTTGTAGGCTGTCAAACTAAAATAGATAGACATGCGATTTCCCATGAAGTTTGGAGAAGGGGAGTGCAATGATTCAGAAAAGAGATGAGACAGAAAGGGGGATTACAAGCTAGGAAACAGATTTGGAAACTCTGGGAACCTGGATATGTATGGTGGTAAAAATCACATTTACTACTGCCCCCTTCACTGAAGGAGGTATGAGATTTGTGTTATGAAGCATACAGCAGAATCATGTGAAGAAGTATTCAGGAACAGTCTGTCTAAGTGATTTACCTCTTTACAGGCTGAAAAAAAAATGCTGCAACAAGCTTATTGCTCTCCATAAGTAAAGTTCGTTGTGGTTGCCATGCCACCTTCCTGCTCATGATTAAGGTTTATAGCATTGTGACTAGACATTTACAATTTATTTCCATAACTATATTGGAAGTTTTCCAAATGTCCTAAAAAGAATCAGAAAAGAAACTGCATTTTATAGTTGTTGAGTTATAAGGAAAGAAGTGTATTCACTTCTCACTCATAGGTGGTTGATTAAAGGGATTATGAGCATGTCATAAATGTGAAGTGTAACTTGATTTTATGGAAGCTGGCATTGGAAACAGGGTGGTGAGTTGTGAGTGAGATATCTATCCTCTCCATTTCCCTTTCTCTCTCTCAGGCCACATATTCTTTTTACCATGTCTTTTCTCTGAGCTTCTGCTTCTCTCTGAAGACCAGGTTTCTCTTTTTAGGGAAATGACCTCACTACTTCTAACTGGACATAGACTTCCAAGTACCACTCTCCCTGAATATAGTTTCTGTGTTTCTTAGTTCAAACTACTCTTTAAAGGGCATAGTAACTGGCAGGTAAGGACATTTCCACTGGGTTGGATATTTTGAGTGAAGTTGGGAACATGTGTTTCCTATTAGTGTAGTTGCCTTGAGTACAGGGCAGAGAGAAGTGTATGGGATAGGAAGGTACCTCAAACATGGTAATTCTTTTCCCTTTAATAGTCACTAGTGACTAAATTTTATTATATAAGAGATATTCCTCCTAGAAACCATAAATGTATATTTCATTTCAAATCTTTCTCTTTTGTAGGAATACTTTTATTTTCATAAGAAAATTGTATCTTCTCATCGTAAGAAATTTTATCTTTACACTGCTTTACCTTCATGATCCCTCTTTTACTATCTCCTCATCAGGTTTTCACTTCTGCTTAAACTACCCCGACATAGGTTAGATCAAGATTGAGTATCTTCTCTTCACTCGTTACCTCTTAATCTCTCTCTCTTTTCCAAACAGAATTGACTACTCCATTCTTGAAACATTCGTTTCTAACTTCCACAGAAACTCCCTTGCTGCTTCTCCAGTCTCCCTGTTTACCCATTATCTGTCACTTTAAGCTTTATTTCCTCCTCTTATCCCTTAATATTATTTTTTCTCATAGCTTTATTTTCAATTTTTATCTCATCTCACTGTATAAACTCTTTTGGGGAGAGCTCAGCTGTGTCCCTACCATACCTGATGACCCTCAAGTGTTTATCCCTCTGGATACCTTAGCAAATGTAAGCTTCAATAGCTTGTTAAGTATTTCCTAGTACATACTTCACAGAAGCCTAAAACTCAAGTAGATCTAAAATTTATGATTTTTTCCTTCCAGATCATGTGCTTCTGCTTCTGTGATTTATCTTGAGAATAATTCATCAACACAGTTTATTCAGTTAGAAAACTTGGATGTAGGGTTAACCACTTTCTGTCTCACATTTGACATTTACTGAGTCACCAAGTCCTGTTCCTTCTAACAAAAAAATGCTTCTCTTTCTGTCTTCTTCTTTCCCTTCTTGCTGTTATTGCCTTAGTTCAGATTCTCATTACTTTTCCACGGAGGTATTGCATTGTCTCCTGTAGGTCCCATGGTTTATATTATTTCACATTTTAAGCTATCCTTTATATTTGTATCTGTGTTATATTTTAAAAATATATTTAGTCGACTATATGGATTAGTTAATAAGTGCCTGAGCTTATAAGTGGGTGAAGCATGTCGAAAGAGAAGAAAATGTGTTTTGGAATGTTATAAGAACTATTAGAGATGACTATCTAGAATTTCTGTTAGAAATTAACAGCAAAAGCCGTTCCTTAATTGAAAGCATACAAGTACGATTTTAGGTAAAGGGTATAACTCTTTCAACCCAAAAGGAATTCATGAGGATTTTTGAAGATCAGACAGAATCGGTGAACAAGATAGGTTTATTCCCTGAGGATATGATTCGTTAAGACTGTTGTTGTCTACCTGCCAATTTTGCACAGTGAAATAAATATAAACTGGAACCTTTTAGGGAAGACTGCTAAGTGCCCAGATTGCATGTGGCATAAAGGCACTTATTTATTTTTTTACAAAAGGGATTTTGTAGCAAGAGAGACCACTTGAATTAGTAATAATAATTTTTTTCATTCTCATTTCTGATAATTTTGAAAGACTTTTCTTTCAGGATGACTTTATTTGGTGTTCGGTACTTAAGACTCTTGGGTCAAATTCCTATTTTTTGATCCTGTTAGGGAAAATGGAGATAGAATATAGAGCTACACCTTAGATTTCTAACATTGCAAGTAAATATGATGTAAGACATAAAGGATCATAATTACTTTAATTCATTCTATTTGTGATGGAAACGTGTTTTAGTGAAAATCATTGTGCACCAGGCAAAGACTTATGCAATCTAGGGACATCTTTCTTTAGAAGATTTATTCTGTTTATGATTCTCTGAGGAAATAGCTTTACTAAGATATTTTTCCCTATAATGTTAGGCCCTGTGAACAAAACATGGCATTTTGAATTCCGAGTTTGTTCTCTAAGGTGCTAGTGAACCTACTAATCTTAATACCATTAGCAGAACTACATTGCATACTTTCATTTGCTTAATTAAACTGCATGAGCCAAATCATTAATGAAAGGATTAATGACAGGCCCATAATTGGTGTGTATAGGATTCTGGATTGCATGTTGGACCAGATTACATAGAAACTGTACTCTGTATACTATAACCCACAAGGCAATCCAAAATACATTTATCCACTTGGTTGGTTGCAGAAGGCACCACTAAAATTTTTGTTTCGGATGTATTCATGGCTCACTGGATTATTTTGGCCACTAGACACTAGCCTTCAGTGAAGATGTATATTTTTTAACACACTTTCTAAATATTATAAATATAAACTTTCACATACAGATCAACTTTAAAAATTTTATTTGAATGCTGTTTGGACTATGAAATGGATTTTCTCATAGAAACAGATTTTTAAGTGGGGCAAGATTCTTTGATTAGAGTATAAAGCTAATTTAACCTATATATAGATGAACTGAATTCTGAAGTATTCATATATATTCATGTAGGCAGACAGGCAATAAATATAGGACAGGCACTTGTCATGATGGGGAATATAGCAATGAATAAAACAAACAAGGCCTCTGTCCTAAAGTAGCTTACATTTTGGAATTGAAGAGGTGAAGCGAGCAGATTTACTCAATGAACATGAATGCAATAAATGATTAAGATACTTTACTTTCTTTACAGTACTTAAACTAATAAGATATTGATACTGGGAGAGAGTGACTGGGGAAGCACCAGTAGTTAGAAGCTGAGGTTTCCCTAAACCAACCAGCATGATTCTATGCCATTGATCACGTTGGGTGTATATTTACTGAGGAGAAGGAGGGAATGATTGAAAATCTAGGAGAACAGCATCCCAGGCAAAAGGAAGAACAGTACAGTGGCCTTGAGTCAAGAAAGAGTTTGGGGCCAGGTGTGGTGGCTCATGCCTATAATCCCAGCACTTTGGGAGGCCGAGGTGGGCGGATCACAAGGTCAGGAGATCGAGACCATCCTGGCCAACATGGAGAAACTCCATCTCTACTAAAAATACAAAAATTAGCTGGGTATGGTGGCACGTGCCTGTAATCCCAGCTACTCAGGAGGCTGAGGCAGGAGAATCACTTGAACCAGGGATGTACCAGGGAGGTGGAGATTACAGTGAGCCGAGATCATGCCACTGCACTCCAGCCTGGTGACAGAGTGAGACTCCATCTAAAAAAAAGAAAAAAAGAGTTTGGAATGGTGTGACAGAAAGATGGCTACCATATGTAAAATATTATGAGTGATGAGGGGAGTGGACTGAAATAGTTTGGAAAGATACATAGGAATCAGATAACGGAGAGATTTGTAGGCCACAGTTAAAAAAAGAGTTTGGATTTTTCTTTTTTTGGATGGATGTCACTGGAGGATGGTGTGATCTGATTTATGCATTTAAATGGTGACTGTGACAGCTGAAGTGGAGAATGGGGTTGGGGAAGCAAGACTGGAATTAAGGAGGTCAGTTATAAGGCTGTTGTAATTTGACTGGGTGAGCAACCTTTGGTGGTTAAAAACCATTGAAGTGGTAAGACATGGTCAGATTTGGAATATATATTGGTAGTATGACTGATGATGAATTTGATGTCCAGTGTAAAAATAAGAGAAGTTAAAGTGGCTACTAAGTTCTTGATGAGAACAATTGGGTAAATAGTGATGTTGTTTATATAATGAGGTACACTGGGGAGAAGGAGATTGAGGAAGAGGGGTGAGGATTGAGAGACCCATGGTAAGCCAAGTTCATGTTAAATTTGAGACCCCCAGTAAGCATCCAAATGGAGATATTGATTAGGCAGTGTTTGAAGACTAAGATACAGATTTAGTAACCCTCAGCCAATCAAGTTGAAACTCAGAGTTATCTAAGAAAATGCAAATGGAGAAGAGAATAGGATAGAATCTTGAGGGAAGAAGAGTAGGTAGAATGATCATTTTAAAAGCCAGCTAGGACATGTCACTTTCCAGTTTAAACCCTCCGATGGCTTTCATCCACACTTAGGATAGAAATCAGTCCTTGATGTAGACCCTGGTTACCTCCTCTCCTGCCATTCTCATCATTGCTCACCCTGCTGTAACCTGCTGTCTCTCTTGCTTTTCCTCGAGCACCCAAGTACTTGTCTCAGGGACTTGTTCTTGCTTTTTCTCCTATCTGTAATGCTTCTGCCCCGGATACTCACATGGTTCCCTCCCTTACATTATTCAGGTATCGACTTGAATAGATAACTGCGAGGCCTTACCTGACTGCCCTGTGTAAAAGAGCTGTTCATGGTATTCTTTGACACTTTTTCAATAAAAACTTTCTTTTTTCCTGTAGCCTTCTTTCTAGTTCTCATTAGATGATGAGAAGTAGACTTATACATATATGCAAGCTAAAGTGTTTATAACTGTTGCTGTACATGACTGTTTTTCCCATTTGCATTTTCAGTAGGGTCTTACGGAATCTGCCCTAGACTTTCAGACAGAGATAGGGATAATGCCTGAGATGGGTTTGAGTATAGTAACTTCAGCACTCATTAAGTTGTATTAGATGGGACAGACAGAGATAGGGATAATGCCTGAGATGGGTTTGAGTATAGTAACTTCATCACTCATTAAGTTATATTAGGTGGGATTGTTTACACATAAAACTCGCCCTTACTCAGTTTAGTATTTAATAATGATACTTTGTCATAGTGTAATGTCATATTTAATATTATTCGATACTGCTATATTTCAGATATTTAATCATAATATTTAGTAAGTTTTCTAGTTATTTGGCATAGCACCTGTCTCACCATGTTTACTAGCAGTGAGAATATTTACTTATTTTCTGTTAATGTATTACATTTTGAACTTCATTATTGATGAACTAGTGTTCTATCAAAAGTGATGTGCTGTAACAATATAAATATTTTCCATAGATTTGTTATATTTGTGAATATAAATATTTAAAAACTATGATAGAACGTTATTTTCCTATAGCATAGCTTTATTTTGGAAAGCTGTATGTTGTATATGTTTGCAATTATTGAATATGTATGTGGATTTTTTTTTTTCTTTTTTTTTTTCTTTTTGAGACAAGGTCTTACTCTGTCACCCAGGATGGAGTGCAGTGACCCAATCTTGGCTCACTGCAACCTCCACCCCCCAGGTTCAAATTATTCTCCTGCCTCAGCCTACCAAGTAGCTGGGACCACTTGCCCGCACCACCATGCTAAAAATTTTTGTATTTTTAGTACAGATGGGTTTCACCAAGTTGCCCAGTCTGGTCTTGAACTCCTGACCTCAAGTGATCTGCTGGCCTCTGTCCCCCAAAGTGCTGGGATTATAGGCATGAGCCACTGTGGCCAGCCAATGTGTGGATAAATTTAAAAATTGGGGGCTGGGCACTGTGGCTCACACCTGTAATCCCAGCACTTTGGGAGGCTGAGGCGGGCAGATCACGAGGTCAGGAGATGGAGACCATCTTCGCTAACATGGTGAAACCCCGTCTCTACTAAAAATACAAAAAAATTAGCTGGGCATGGTGGCGGGTGCCTGTAGTCCCAGCTACTCGGGAGGCTGAAGCAGGAGAATGGCATGAACCCGGGAGGTGGAGCTTGCAGTGAGCCGAGATCGCACCACTGCACTCCAGCCTGGGCAACAGAGCAAGACTCCGTCTCAAAAAAAAGAAAAAAAGGTTAATTTCAGTCACTGGTCATCTACTTGTTGAAAACTTAATTTTCTTTTAGTGTCTTATTTAACTGCCTTCATCTGGACTGTTAAGAAAGCCAAAGATATCTTTTTTCTTTTTTATTTTTTTGGAGATAAGGTCTTGCTCAGTTGCCCAGGCTGGAGAGTACAATGGCAGGATCTCGGCTCACTGTTACCTCTACCTCCGGGATCAAGCGATTCTCCTGCCTTAGCCTCCCAAGTAGTTGGGACTACAGGCACACACCACCACACCCAGCTAATTTTTGTATTTTTAGTAGAGACGGGGTTTCACCGTGTTGGCCCGACTGGTCTTGATCCTCTGACCTCAAGTGATCTGCTTGCCTCGGCCTCCCAAAGTGCTGTGATTACAGGCGTGAGTCACTGCTCCTGGCGTAGCCAAAAATATCTTAAAAATCAACAGTTGTGCTGGGGGGAAAAGAAATGAATAAATTCAGGGATAGGGTATAATTTTAGAAATTGTATTTGTAATTTAAGTTTAGAACTTTGTATTATCTCTTGGAGGTTGGATTTAGTATTTTGGTTTGTAGATGGATCTATCCATTAAAAAGACAAATGCTTTTTTTTTATAATATTAAAATGTGAGAAATTATTTCTACTAAAATATTGAATCAAGCCCTGGTGCAGTGGCTCATGCCTGTAATTGCAGCTCTTTGGGAGGCTGAGGCAGGTGGATCACCTGAGCTCAGGAGTTCGAGACCATCCTGGCCAACATGGTGAAACCCTGTCTCTACTAAAAATAGAAAAATTAGCTGAGAGTGCCATAAATATGTGGGGGCAAAATGTACAGTACCTGTAGAGGCCTCCATTCAAGTCATATGTACATTACACTTAACCTGAATTTGGAAGAGCAACAGGCCGAGGTCATCTATAGCCTTACACTTCCCAGCTTCACCTTTAAGAGAAAGGCCTGGGAAAGGCAATACTGTATGGCTGTATGTCCAGCTTACCGCCACAGTACTGTTTTCCTTCTCGACTGATGCCTGTGCTTTTCACGTCCGCCATTATGGGCCTGTATTGATTCTTCAGCAGTCCCAGTTTAGCTAATTGGGTGATTGCATTCCCCTGCGCCGGTGGAGCTGGAAAAGGAAAGGACTTCTGACTTAGTTTTCTCCTTGGGTTTTTTTCTGTAGAGTTCGGTGGTGTATGTCATAGTGTATGTCAAGCCACATACACTTTCCTATACTTCTTGTAGGTATGAAATCGTCCTCATTACCTAACACTCAGGTGTTTTTAATTCAGGGGTTTATCAAACCAGTCTAGTGTAGTTCTGGCCAATCAACTAGGACTGGCCAGAGCTGGTTGACACCAGTGTGTTTGTGACCTTTGACACAGAAATACACAGATTCACGTCATAGCTTTTTGGTGCACATTTTGTTGACTTTGTTCAGTCAAGATGATGTTCATGTGTTCTCTTGTATTTGTTAGTATGTCTCCATGTTAATATGATCCTGCTCAATATTTATGTTTTATTCTCTTGAGTAATTTCAGCACAGATGGCTTTTACTGGGACTTGCTACTTCATTGGCAAAGTCCATTTAATATGTAGTATTTGCAGGTGCCCATTAGCATAACTATCCTTAGAAAAGAATTCTGGAATTCCCCTTGTGTGTTTTTTTGCTGCTGATTCAGAAGAGCAATGATACATTTCAGATCTTCAGTTTTCAGTTCAGCTGTCATGAGACTTAAAGAAATTTAGGTTTATTAAAATTCCATAAACATTTGTAAAATCTGTTTTGACATTGATAAATAAGTGCCATTATGAAAGGTATTTAATTTAAATATGGGAAAGCTTTATCTTAAGGTCTCTTTATGTATTTGAAAGCAAGTTTAAAGTGGTTTGCAGTTTAATGAAGGTATAGCCATGCTGGCAGTATCCAAGTATCAGATGTGCGGTTATTTTTTGTCTCATGTGCAAATATGGTTTTCACCAAATCTTGTCATTTTTCTGTGCAGTACTGTTCGGGGCCTTAACACTTTGCTTCTTATTAACTACCATAGCCTTCTACTTGATCTGGCTTCTAGTTTTTTTCCTCATTCCCGAAATCACTCTGTAAATAGGCACTTGAGTAATCTTCTGAATGCACTGCTCTAATGGTGTCCCTGAATTGGTGAAAGGCTTCTGGTTGCTTCTGATGACCCTAAGACAACTTTTGTGTCTGGTCATGAGGGCCCTCTCTGGGCTTGGCTCTTCATCTCCATTTCTGCCGTTTACTTGAGTCCTTCTCTTTTCTCATTGTTCTCTAGCCTGTAACTCTGATCTGTTCACTAAATCTAGAATGTCCAGTTATCTTCTTTCTAAGCAAGATCTGATCTGATTCCTTACTGGCTCTCAAGAAAGGAATTCCTTTGGAAAAATGTTCCCTTGACTATCCTAGTCTACAGAGGTCTTTTCCTCCTCTTTTTAATTAGAGCACTTCTCACTCCCACTTTCCCCACCCCTAACACTGAAGAACATAGTTTTTACTTTTGTGGCTTGGTAAGCTTTTTTGGGACTGGGTCTCATTCCTTTCATAAGACTAGAGGCAGAGAGGCAGCATGGCTTGGCATAGTGATTAGGTGAGTAGTAAACCTTGGGTTTAGACTTGGGTCCAAATTGTAGCTCTGAGCAATTTACTTTCTCTGTGCCTCAGTTCCCTTATCTGAGAAATGGGGCCAATACTAGTTCCTCACCATGAATTGGCTTTTTTTCTTTCATCTGAGAACAGTCATTTCTCTGTAAAACTACTAAACTAAATAGATTTGTTTATTTAGTATACTGAACACATTTTGTTTGCCATTAATCCTCTCTCTGTCCATCCTTCTTAGGGATTTTCTTGGTCCTGTTCACTACACAAACAATTTAGAGAGATCTCCCACCTTGTTTTAGAACAGGGCAATTCTTTGAATCATATACAGGCTAAACTAGAAGGCATGTGTCTTTCCATGGAACAACTTCACATTTTCTTGACCTACATATCCAGATGGTGTTGGTGCCCTTATTTTATAGATATATGAGTTTGCATTGTACTTATGGTATTTAAATTCTTATGTAGCATATCAATCTGGAATCAGAACATCAGAGTGGGTCCTGGCTCTGCCATTTATAGAAAATCAACCTTCCAGATTTTTAGTTTCTTTTTTAAAAATTAAATTAAATTAATTTAAAAATTGTTGTGAGTACCTAGTAGGTATATATATTTATGAGGTACACAAGATGTTTTGATATGGGCATGCAATGTGAAATAAGCACTTAGTTTCTTTATATGTGAAATGCAATGTTAGTATCAGACCTCTCATTTTCAGGGTTATTCTGAGTCTTGAAAATAAGAATCATACAGTTGTATGTCAGTGAACTTTATAGTGTATTTTACTTAACCCATTTTTAGGCACTTACAATATGCTAGTATTGACTCATGCAACAACTAATTGAACCATCAAAACGATTTTGTGAGGAGGTACTAATACATTATAGAGAAGAGCAAACTGCAGAGCTTAATTAATTGCCTGCAATCACAGCTAGTAAGCGATAGTACTAGAATAGACACCTGGCAGGTTGGCTGTGGACCCTAGTTGAGGCTACTGCATCACAAGACCTTTCTCTAAGTGTTACTGGGATTAGCCCCCTCTGCTGTGTGCTTTCTCATTTTGTCTCCTCAGCCAACAATTCCAGCAATTTCAGAGGCATCCGAAGTTAAGCCAATTGTGCATTCAAAACCTCCAACTTTTGTCTATTTTTTATGTTAGTTTAAAACATAAAAAGAAAACAAACGCAATGCCTGTGAACTCAGAATAACTGCTCTGTGATTAAAAGCACAAAATGCTGTGCAAACATGTGAAAGTCACATGGTAAAATTAATGCATATTGAGCTTATTTTAGCTGTTATTGGAAGTTAGAAATGTCAATATTTCAGCAATGAAAACAATGCAGATGTGTGATGTACAAAACATACACTGTAAAGATAGTTTGGAAACTTATGAGTTTTAATCTTTTTATCTATTTCAGGACTTTCTGGGACAAGTGTTTTGTACACTGGGAGAGATCGTTGGGTCACAGGGAAGTCGCCTGGAAAAACCAATAGTGTAAGTATTTTTAAATTCAGACAATGAAATGCCAACTCTTAACAGTTTCTATTTTGTCAGTTTGGAATTGGTGAATGCATAGTTGTGGAGCAAAAGTGGGTTTAAAATCTTGTTTGAGTTTTTTCTTTTAACAAATAATTTTGACATATTTTTAAAGAATAATTTCTATGTCACCTGTCATATGCTATGCTAAAAAATTTTCACAAGATGAAATGAGCAAATTTAAATAAGGAAGTGTGTTATTTTTTCTTTTGGTTTTACTATTAATTGTTAGATTTAGTACTTCTTGAAAAAGAGATTTTACTCTTTTGGGTTAGTAACTACATGTAATAAACTGCTGTTAATACCATGTATTTCATAAATGCACTTTTGGTTACTGAAATTTTAATAATAATGTTTACTATGGAAGTGGCTTG
>NW_016803895.1:601607-610395 GCF_001698545.2 Rhinopithecus bieti | reverse complement strand
CACATAATTATAGGACTTGGAAGCTTATTACAAAATATATTTATGCTCACTTTAGTAAGTAGTAAGCAATCTGTAAGGCAAATGTAAATATTTTATTGAGTGCATATAATTCTAATTGCATTTCCTAGTCCAATGACTTATACTCACAAGGATTCCTAAGATCACTAAATCTACCTTTTGTTTTTTGCTGTAAAAAGAATCAATAATATATGCAATACCACCTTAAAGATGCTTAACATTCTTCAAGAGAAAACAAAAGCAATTAAAATACAGAATTTTCATTTCCAAGCAACAGAATAGAGATTTTTATGAATGGGTACACTTTTTATGCTTTTATTTTAGGTTCAGAGGTACTTGTGCATGTTTGTTATGTAGATAAACTGCACATCACAGGGCTTTGGCATACAGATTATTTCATCACTCAGGTAATAAGCATATTACCCCATAGGTAGTTTTTCAGTCCTCACTTTCCTCCCTTCTTCCACCCTCAAGTAGGCTCCAGTGTCTGCTGTTTCCTTTTTTGTGTCCATGACTACTCAGTGTTTATCTCCCACTTATAGGTGAGAACATGTGGTATTTGGTTTTTTGTTCCTGTGTCAATTTGCTTAGGATAATGACCTCTAGTTCTATTACTGTTGCTACAAAGGATAAGATCTCAGACGTTTTTATGTCTATCTAATATTCCATGTTGTATATTTACCACATTTTATTTATCCAGTCCACCATTGGAGAGCATTTAGGTTGATTCCATGTCTTTGCTGTTGTGAATAGTGCTGCAATGAAAATAAACATGAATGTCTTTACGGTAGAACGATTTATATTCCTTTGGCTATGTACCCAATAATGGGATTGCTGGGTCAAATGGTAATTCTGTTTTAAGTTGTTTGAGAAATCACCAAATTGCTTTACGCAATGGCTGAACTAATTTACATTTCCATCAGCAGCATGTAAGTGTTCCCTTTTCTCTGCAACCTCACCAGCATCTGTTATTTTTAGACTTTTTAATAATAGCCACTCTGACTGTTCTGAAATGGTATCTCATTGTGGTTTATATTTGTATTTCTCTAATGACTAGTGATGTGGAGCATTTTTTTCCTATGGATGTTGGCTATATGGTATACTTTTTTTTTTTCTTTTTTGAGACGGAGTCTCCCTCTGTCACCCAGGCTGGAGTGCAGTGGTTCAATCTCTGCTCACTGCAACCTTCACCTCCTGGGTTCAAGTGATTCTTCTGCCTCAGCATCTTGAGTAGCAGGGGTTACAGGTGCACACGTGGCGCCCTGCCAATTTTTTTTTATTTTTATTTTTAGTAGAGACAGGTTTCAGCACATTGGTCAGGCTGGTCTTGAACTCCTGACCTCATGATTCGCCCACCTCAGCCTTCCAAAGTGCTGGGATTACAGGCGTGAGCCACCGTGCTCGGCCTATGTGGTATACATATTTTTAAATTAGTCATTTTATTAGAAATTTTTATTTTTTTTAGCATAAGGAAATCATAATTCTAATTTCAGAAAACTATTAAATTATTAAGTTATAAAAAATTTCCCAGTAGGAAATCATATTTATATTAATCTTGGAACCTATTAAAATTTTGATATTATTACAATGTATTGATTGGGGTATGTGGTGAATAGAACATAGCATAAGATATGGTCCTTGTTCAGCTGATTCAATAATTCCCACTAGGTATCACCAGCAAAAATAAATTCTTGCTAAAAGGTGAAGATACCTAGGGTAGACTGGTAGACTATGCAGATGTTGGGAGAATTTGCTGGGGGTTGAGTCATGATCATTTTATGTAATCAGAAAGGATGAGATTCCCTTTAGATTTTTCTTAGCTCTTGCTGAGGGAGGAGTATAACATATACATATTTCATATAGTGTAAGGAGGGAAAGACTTCCAAACTTGTTCATCCAACATGGATCTACAGTAACCACATGCTGTGCTTCATCTATAGGATATTCTGAAATTTAGACAACTTTATTGAAGGTCCTCAGGTTCTATCTTTCTTATTGAAAAAGGAACAATTAATTTGATTTTCTAAGCTTATATAACTAAACTTTTATTCAGCCCTTCATCTCCTTGGAGAATCTTCTCAAGCAAATAAACATTAAGAAAATAGTTTAAAGGTAAGATTATTGTTTGAGCAGTGGAAGATTTTTAAATTTTTTAAAGAAAACTTAGCTAGGCAAGTTTTAGTAGTAAGTGGGTAATAAAATGTAAAGCTTGAGTGTAGCAAAGAGATGGGCTACAAAAGAAAAAAGCTAAGAAACAAAACCTTAGGAATTGCAGAATGGTTGCAATTACATTCATTAAACATGAGTGAATTGGATTAGATACCTCAGATAATCCAATAGAGGAAAGAGATGAGAGGGTGAAATGAAATAGGAGAGATTAATTAAAAATGGGAGAGTAAAAGTGAATATGATTAGTTTGCTAATGGAAAGATATTTTGGCTTTATTAATTAAGGCACCTAGTGACTCGTGCTATCACTGGATCAGATGTTCAAACGCAGGTGAACAATGGACTGGAAAAAACATTTTGTAGTCACCCTTCCTCTTGCATGAGAAAAGCCTGGCTTTAATGAAAAACTCTAGCTGTGAGAGAGGCATGTGTCTGGAGGAAGAACATATGGATTGAAGAACAAGGTCTATTGGCTAAGTATTAAGTTCAGGTACTTTGAGAGAAGATGCAGCTTCCATGCAAACAGCATTTTACTCCCTTACCTCAATCTCAAATGAAAAACAAAGCCATTCATACTTTTTGTTTGAAAAAACACAATTGGGTTGAGGAAGAGCAAAATGCTGATAGTATGGAAGCTTTATCTGCCAATAATGCCAAAGTAGCCCTTCGGAGCAGCTGGTGCACTCCATGGACTTCTAAATTTCACATTCATCTTTGCTAACTCCTGCACTTCCGTGTACTTTACTTTTATCCTGAATCAATCTAATAAGCAAATAGTGGGAAGAGATGGGAACATGGGAAGATCTGAGCTATTTCAGTGGAAGAGGGAATGGCTTTGGAAAAAAGGATGAAACCAGGGAAGATATTAGAGATGACGCAAGGTCAGGAAGTGTTTTCTTCTCGTGACAGGAAGCTGGGTGACAGACACAACTTTGAAGCCTCCATGTTTTCACACAAATATATAAAAGTAGTAAAATTTATGGATGCATCACCAAAATAGTGGAGAAATTCACACTGGGGAAATAATAGGTATTTAAGGTGTAGCTCTTCCGTCTCTTCTTCATAGGTTCCACTGCCTCCTGCTGTCCTGTTGTGTGAACCTGCCCTGGCCAGATATCTTTAACTGTCTGGTTAAAGATAACATTGTAGGACAGCTGCTAAACATTCTACTGTTTTTCATGGTCTGTTCCTCATGACTGGGGATAGAAATAGAATGTGCACACTCCTGGTGCTGCAGCCATTACTTTTTGCAATCATGTTCTTGATAGGTTAGGTTATTTTTCCCTATCTGGATGGCCACTGGCTTCTGAATTGCAGCATAGAACACCCCCAGAGGCAGATATCCTGAGACAGACAGTCTACTCACAAGTAACGCACAATTGATTTATCATTAATTTAAAGTCTTCTTGTGTCCCAAATGTTATTTGCCTTAAGTAGCATTATCCAAGTACCTCTTATTTATTAATTTTAGATTAGAGATTTATTTCCCAATTAGTTTCCCATTTATATTCTAAGTTATTCAGAATATTTCCTTGTTTATTTTTCTTTCTTTCCTTTAAATGGCCTAACTTATTTTCTGATAAGATACTCAGAATAATTTCTTCTAGCTTTTAATTGCAATTGTGTTGTAATATCTCCTCAGAGGTAGTCTTTTTAAATTTATGATAACTGTAAAATTGGGAGATTTAAAGGAGACAACTTAAAATTTGAAATTATTTCATATCAATCAAACTTTTGACAACAAAGTTAGGATTATTATGAAGGTAAAATGATTTCTTATATGTGGCCTTTTGCCTCATTCAATAATGAGAATTTGAATTTAACCTCGGGCTTTTTTACTTTCTGTGTTTTGGTTATTGTTGTCATTTATAAAATTAGATTTTCTCATTTTATTATGAGAAAAAACATTTTTATTTTTAATATTTTATATGCATAATGATGAAATAATTTGAAATTGATGTTCAATAAATTTTAGTTTACTTTTTAATAGCAGCTCAAGATTTTTTGCAATTTCAGTAGTCTGTTCTGTTGGATTTAAGCTTTGGGCAAACACGTTTCTCATCTGAATTCCATCCTACGCTTTTGGTCTTTTCCTGGAACCATCCTAAAATAAGTCTTGTGCTACTTAATTTGACTGAAACATTTACTGGGCTTCCTATGACTCATCGGCTCCTCTGTTTAGATCATCCCATCATTATTTAGCATTATATCCACTCAGCAGTGTGTTTTCTCATGCTGTGAGATAGTATCCAATTTTCTGTGTGATACTGTCAAACAGTCGTATGTCTTCTGTCTTTAGGGATCTCAGTGATGGATTCAGCAAAGCCTTCCAAAATGCAAGAATCAGCACCGGTTTAAGAAAGATTGCCATTCTCTCCTCCAGGAGGAAAATATTTATTATGTTCCTCAAGTAATAGGCCTGTTTGTTCCTGTTACTCTCAGCCAGGCATGACTGGTTCCACATAAAAGGATCAGGGAAAAAGGCAGGGACTGGTAATAATTAGAAACTAGATTCTTACTCCAGGGAGAAGTAGGATACAATGGGAAGAAGTAATACCAGCGGTAATGGTACCAGCAGCTGTTTTGACTAAAGGACGTTTAGGAGGGCAAAGGCTATGTTTTTTGTAGGCTGGCAAAAGCACTTTGTGATTTAGGTAGTTGGTAGTGGGTGGAGGATTAAGGGAAGGTTCCTAGATGGATGTGTGAGTGTCCTAACAGATGAAGAGGACAGGGACAGGGACTCGGAGGCAAGTGATAATTGAAAGACCAGCTTGTAATTGTCTGATGGATGTGGGGATCTCAACTGTGACTTGAAGTTCAAGGACAGAGACAGATAGGTGCTGAAGTACAAGATGAAAGCAGGGAGAGGAACAGAGCAGAAAGGAATCTTCAGAATAAGGAAGAAGACTAAAATAGAAGAATAGTGTTTGAGGGGACTTGAGGCAGAGACTTACAGGGTTGGCTTAAAGATTTGACTCAAATGTGGACTTATCCTGATAGCTAGGTTTTCACTGTGAATGCATTTAGAGATCAAATGTCTGTGAGAAGGAAGAAGAGGAAGAGGGACAGGAGAATCGGTAGTCATAAAAGTGGGAAACATACAAACTCACCATAAAACAGGCCTTGTTTTTAGCATGCAGCTTTTACCTGTAAAAATGTAATCAACTTTGGGGGAAATTTTGAGGCTCAAAGTAATCTTTATTAATTAGATTGATATTGTTATACTCTCGAATTTACTTTAGTGGAAAGAATATTGGGCTGGACTCAGAAGATGGTGTTTTTAGTCCCATCTCTACTACTAACTTGCTATTGCAATATTAGGCTATTTTAACATCTATACTTTTTTTTTTTTATGTCTGTGGGTCACATTTGTAATAAGAATTTGTTGTAGAGATTTAATAAACAGCCACGGTAATGAAGTTGATAGTGCGTGAACTTTGGGAGCAGTCAGACTTGGGTGCTAACAGTTGATTAGGTATGCAATTTGAGTAAAGTGCATTAATTTCCTGAGACCCAGCTTCCTCATCTGAAATATCTGAATAATACTCATTTAAGAGTATTATTGCAAGTAATATCAATATTTTATACAATTGATTTGTGACGGAGCACATGAGAATTTAATAAACACTCAAATGGTGACTATTATTAATACTGTTTTTATTTAAAATAGCCAGTATCTTTCCTTCCTTCCTTCATCTTTATTTTCTTAGAGATGTGTTTAGCTAGTAATTCCTCAAGTTTAAGGAAAGGACCGTGTTAAACCAAACTTGATTACACTTATGTAAAGTGTTAAGTATTATCCAAATATAAACGTTAAAGACTATTTGTCTGTTTTCAGTATGTAGCTGAACAATCAAATAGGGGAACTGAGTTAGATTTCTGCTTTTCATTAGTTTGGGTTTTATAAGATAGTTTTGGAAATATCCAGAATTTCCCATGTTAATATGTAATTGCAAAAAATAATCCAGAGTTCAGTGTCAATTAAGAATTATATTCTTTTATTTGAAAAGACTGCATGGATGTGTATACATGTTTGTAATTTCACATGATTCAACACATTAAAAATAAAACCACTGACTGCCTTTCAGATAGATATTAGATACTTCACCAGCCTAGAGAACAGCTTTAATCTACTTCTGGGAAAGCCTCTCAAAAAACAGTATATTCTTTTTAAAGGCCAAAGATAGAAGGAATTTTAGTACATTCACTCATGTTGTTATACACAAGCTTCTGAGGTTTACATATAATCAAAGTTTAATAAATGTTGAGTTGAACCACTTTCTTACATTCGTTTTTGAATGTGAGCTCATTCTCTGGAATGATCTCCAGGGAGGTAAATTGCTTACTCTAAATAGGCTGATTGTGTATATCTGCAGATTCCCATGATTCTCTGCTTTACTCAGAAATTCTAGTAGTGACAACTAAAGTCATATAGATGAAGAAAACGTCTGGATGGAAAGGATTGTAAAGGATATGACCAGTCATGAGAGATATAGGTAAAATGAATGAGTTTTTTACAAAATAGCCTTTAATGTCATTGTCAGAGACAAGCCTCAGAATGATTGGTTGGTTGTTATGACTTGGTGTGACATGTGTCTTGTTCCTATGAGACTTGTGTGCAACTAAGCCCTTTGGGCATCCCAGTTTAGGAAAGAAAAACAAAAGGAAAAATTATTTTACTAATGGTAATTTTATAGAGCAAATAATTTACTGACAGATTCTGGTAGATAGAGTCTGAGTATAATAGAGGTTTTAGGGATTATATTTTTTAAAAATAATATATTCAACAAATCTTTACTAGGAATTGATTATGGATCAGAAACTGTTAGGTGCTGAGTATACAATGATGAAAATGAAAAGTCGTTCCTGTCTTTATTGGTTTTTACCATTTATTCATTAAATGAATCATCACACAACTTAAGTATAATTACATATTGATACAGGCCCTATGAAAACTAGAATATTAGCTTAACCTACAATACATAGGTCATTTTTAGTATTTTAAACTTTATCATAAATGCAACAGGAAAATTTGCAATTTTTTTTCAAAGAGGATCTTCTTCTGTATAGAGAATGCTTGTATGTGGTTAACAGATAGTTGTTTGGATTAGGAAGATGAAGAAAAACGGACAGATGAAAAATGTGTTCTGAAGGTTGATTTCACAAGGATTGGTGAAAGATCAATGGTCTAGGTTGAAGAAGATTTCAAGGACCTTCAGGTTTCTTGCATGAGACAGTGGATGTAAGGAGGATGTATGCTGACAAAAAGAAGATCATCCACATTTGAGGTTGCCAAACACATTGGTGAGCTAAAGCTCACCAGTAGTAGTAGTAGATAGGCCATTCTGTCCATGTGTTTTAGGTGCCAGTATTCACCCAGAGTTTCAACAATTGCAAGATATTTTTATTTATATTTGCCTAACCTCATTGGTTGGATTGAAAACCTGTTGGAAACATTATAACTGAAGGAAACAAATGATAAAACATGATCTATGTTATTTTGGAGGGTGAATTCTAAAGTACTACCTGATTTGCTTTCTAGGAAGCTGATTTGCTTTCTAGGAAACCAGGGCGAGTATTAAATGACCAGCAAGTAGGCAAGGCTAGGAGCAAAACTGCACATTTATTTTTGGTCCCCCAGCTTCAGGAAAGAAGGTGTGGGGGAGAGGTGAGATCTGTCGGTCTCCAGCAGGGGAGGCTGGGGAGTCACCCGGTGGAGCTCTCGGGCGGAGTTCCTATAGTTCGGACAGGAGTGAGGTCTGAGGAAGTGTGCGCAGCGCGCCTGCTGGGAGTGGCTTTTATGTCCTGGGCCTGGGAGTGGGAGGGCAGTGGGCGGGACGTAGGCGGGTCAGGGGCCGGGCAGTGGGCGTGGCTAGGCGGGTTCCGGTTTTTCTCCGTCGGAGGTCGGGTTGCGCCTGCGCAGTCAACCTGTGTCTTTCCTGGGCGTGGGAAAGCTGACGGTGAAGAACCCGGAACTGCACCATCTTGCCTCTGTTCGTCCAAACAGTCCAACCTTTTATTGATAATAGTGATAAGGGGCACCGTGGTCTGTCTGGCTACTTCCTGCTGTTAAGGGACGTTGTTAAGGTTGGGGTCTATGGTTGGTATTTGGATGTACGGATGAAGAAGCATCTGGTTGAAGGTGACGCGCGTGATGTCTTGAACTTTGGCTCGGAGAAATTTGATTAAAACAGGAGCGAGACATAAGACAAAACAGAGGATTAGTATGGGAATTAGGAACGGGAGCATCTGCTGTATTACGGGCAGCAGCCATACTGGTGGTCCGGGGGTGAAGAGGGTATTGTAGGTTTTTAATTCTGCTTTAATCCTGTTTAGGGTTTGGATGTTAGTGTCTACTAGGCCTGACTCGTTTACGTAATAGCAGCATTCTTCTCCTAAGAAGAGACATGTTCCTCCTTTTTCGGCAGTAAGTAAATCTAATGCTCGCCTGTTTTGTGCTGCTACCTGGGCCACTGAGGTAATTTGACGCTGCAGAGAGGCCAGGCTTTCAGCTGAAGCCTCTATAGCCTCTCGGATTTGAGCTGCTAGAGATCGGGTAGACTGTACTGAGTGGGCAAGTGCCCCAGTTCCAAGCCCTGACA
>NW_016803895.1:577823-595913 GCF_001698545.2 Rhinopithecus bieti | reverse complement strand
CTTCACCAGCCTATAAAACTAATGAAACTTGTTTATTAGTTTTAATAAATAAGTTTCATTAGTTTTATTTGCGTGAAACTGAGAATGTTCTTAGTTTTCTAAATAAAACTAATTTATTCAGATGAGTTTTTTTTTTTTTTCTTTCTTCTTGCTTTGTTTTTTTTTTTTTTTTGAGATGAAGTCTCACTCTGTTGCCCAGGCTGGAGTGCCGTGGCACAATCTCGGCTCACTGCAACTTCTGCCTCAGCCTCCTGAGTAGCAGGAATTATAGGTGCATACCACCACACCTGTCTAATTTTTGTCTTTTTAGTAGAGATGGGGTTTCACCATGTTGGCCAGGCTGGTCTCGAACTCCTGACCTTGTGATTCACCCACTTTGGCCTCCCAAAGTGCTGGGATTACAGGAGTGAGCCACTGCGCCCTACCTATTCAGTTTAGTTTTCAAATGGTTGCTTTTTGTATGGGAAATGTTTAGAAGTTATATTGTGATAAAATCTTTCAGAGAAACTACAATTTCCTCTACAGTGAAATTTATTGCTCCTTTCATCTTTTTTTCCTCTTGTGTATGGCGTAATTTGATGATTCTAGGATTCAAAATGCAGGCTAAGAATATTAGTGCTATAGTTAAACAAATTAATAGGTGAGGAAAGACCTTTATGGACCAACCTTGGAACATAAGCATCATTCTTATCTTGGTCTGAGTTATAATGCACTGATAAAATGAGTGTTTGGAAGGAACATTTGGGAATTATCTTAGCTCTTATATTTAGTCTCAGTTGGATCTTAGTTATCAAAGCAATTAAAAGGGAGCTGTGAATTGTTATTTTAAGTAATACCAGTGGCCAACTTGATTGCATTTAATAATAAGTCAGTTATGGGTAACTATATGCAGAAAACTGAAACTGGATCCCTTCCTTACACCTTATACAAAAATTAACTCAAGATGGATTAAAGACTTAAACATAAAACCTAAAACCATAAAAACCCTAGAATAAAACCTAGGCAATACCATTCAGGACGTAAGCATGGGCAAAGACTTCATGACTAAAGCACCAAAAGCAATTGCAACAAAAGTCAAAACTGACAAATGGTATCTAATTAAATTAAAGAGCTTCAGCACAGCAAAAGAAACTATCATTAGGGTGTACAGGCAACCCACAGAATGGGAGAAAAGTTTTGAAATGTATCAATCTCACAAAGGTCTAAAATCCAGAATCTATAAGGAACTTAAACAAATTTACAAGAAAAAATCAAACAGGGCAAAGGATGTGAACAGACACGTCTCAAAAGAAGACACTTATGCGTCCAACAAACGTATGTAAAAAATGCTCATCATCACTGGTCATCAGAGAAATGCAAATCAAAACCACAGTGAGATACCATCTAATGCCAGTTAGAATGGCGATCATTAAAAAGTCAGGAAACAACAGATGCTGGAGAGGATGTGGAGAAATAGGAACACTTTTACACTGTTGGGAGTGTAAATTAGTTGAACCATTGTGGAAGACAGTGTGGCAATTCCTAAAGGATCTAGAACAAGAAATACCATTTGACCCAGCAGTCTCATTACTGGGTGTCTACCCAAAGGATTATAAATCATTCTACTATAAAGACACATGCACACACATGTTTATTGCAGCACTGTTCACAATAGCAAAGTTGGAACCAACCGAAATGCCCATCAATGAGAGACCTGATAAAGAAGATGTGGCACATATACACTATGGAATACTATGCAGACATAAAAAAGGATGAGTTCATGTCCTTTGCAGGGACATGGATGAAGCTGGAAACCATTCTCAGCAAAGTAACACAGGAACAGAAAACCGAACACTGCATGTTCTTATTCATAAGAGGGAGTTGAATAATGAGAACACGTGGGCATGGTGAGCAGGGGGAACATCACACACTAGGGCCTGTCAGGGGGTGGGAGACAAGGGGAGGGAGAGCATTAGGGCAAACATCTAATGCATGCAGGGCTAAAACCTAGATGATGGGTTGATGAGTGCAGCAAACCACCGTGGCACATGTATACCTATGTAACAATCCTGCACTTTCTACACATGTATCCCAGAACTTAAAGTATAATTAAAAAAAAAAGTCAGTTATTATTCTACTGGCTTTACATATATTAACTCCTCTAACCTTCATAGTACTATTATGAGCTAGGCAGGTACTGTTACTATACCCATTTCATCAGAGGGAGAAACTGAGACAAGATTCTGAAAAAATTAAGTTCAAATACAGGACGTTTGGCTTCCATGCCCGCATGCTTAACCACAGCATTATATTGCCTTCAAAACAAACAAACAAAAAAAATGAATAAATTGGCCAGGTGCAGTTAGTTACTCACACCCGTAATCCCAGCACTTTGGGAGGCTAAGGCGGGCGGATCACAAGGTCAGGAGATTGAGACCATCCTGGCTAACACAGTGAAACCCTGTCTCTACTAAAAATACAAAAAATACAAAAAATTAGCCAGGCGTGGTGGTGGGTGCCTGCAGTCCCAGCTACTCGGGAGACTGAGGCAGGAGAATGGCGTGAACCCCGGAGGCGGAGCTTGCAGTGAGCCGAGATCGCGCCACTGCACTCTAGTGTGGCTGACAGCGAGACTCCGTCTCTCACAAAAAAAAAAAAAAAAAAAAAAACCTCAGTCTCTCACACACACACAAAAAAGAGTAAATTAATGTGTAACTTGAAATGAAATTAAAAAATTTGGTATCACTTTAGCCATACAAAATCATGTACTGAAAAGTCAAGAGTATCTCTAGGTGCAAGAAGAGCTCCCAGGGAGCACCCATTCAGATTTAGGTCATTTCAAGGATGAGGTTCCTTCCTGGTATCTGTTCCCAATGTAACTCTTCCTCAAGCACAGTCCAGTGGCCCACCTTTTTCTGAGATAAATAGGGCTCAACAGTTTTCCAGCACAGAGCCAACACAGTCTAAATATAGGAAAGCAATTGGAAGAATTAAAAAATAAATTCATTTTTAGTTTTGGAAATAAATAAGTACTTCTGTTTTTTCCGCCTTATCTGGAAAATCATTGTTTTGAATTGACAATGTGGTAACAAGAAAACTGCACAATGTTGTCATCCTACCTGGTCATTTTTTCTGTTTGATAATTCAGGATGATTTGCCCGGTCTCTAACTCTACAGAGCTTTCCAGGGCTTTCTGTTCTTTCAAAAGTTCCTGTTTGAATGGCTTACATATTCCTTGGAGAAAGGGAAGGGGAGAGATTAGACATACTGTTAGTGTTTGTATTCATTCATTCATGTATTTAAAAAGTTTTTGAGTATTTAGCCTTGATTGGGCGGTGGCATCATTTTAGGTCCAGGTAGACTCAGTGCATCAGGCTGCCCTGAGAATAAATACCAATAAGTAAAAAATTCCAATAATCTTGACATTTCACTATTTTCTTTGATAACAACAATAGTGATTGGACCCTCCCAGTAATTGTGGAGATAGATCAACTGGCTCTCAATTCTTTCACAGTTTGAGGTAACTCTGATGAAAGATTCTAAACATGGACAGCAGTTTAGTAAGTGGACATTCACAAATACAGATACATTCCAGTATATATTTCTAATCATTAGCAGGAATGTATTTCAGTTTTTAAAATAAATGTACAATTTGTAGCTAACAGTGAATTGTTAGTTTCTCCAGTATTAGAGTGATGGTTCTTTCTCCCCTTACTTCCATAGTATTTTTGTTTGTTTTAAATTATCCATTTCTTAAGCAGGTCTGATTAAACAACAACAAAACAAAGAACCTCCAGCAGTTGTTCCTGTTAGGTTTTTATTAAGTCTCCTATATACTATGACACAGGGAGTCCACAGCATGCTGGATCAAAGAACCTGAACAAACTTCTGAAACTCAATCAAGAGGCTGAATACCTTTCCCCCATTTCTTTCTTTATAGAACAATTGTAAAAGACTTTAAAAGAAACATTATATTCCCTGTATTGTAGGGACCTGTTGCGCCTTGTAAATAGTAAGAATTCAATAAATGTTTATTGCACTGAATTTCCCAGGATAAATATAGTCACATTTATGTTTCCTCTTTTTCTTTTGATTATTTTAAGGATCTTTCCTGCACATTATAACTTTGCACTTGTTTCCCAGGACTTGGAACAGAATTTTGAAATTATGATAGCCTTGCTTCCTGTGTACTTTACTACATTATAAATGCAAAGTATGATTTTAGTAATGTTAGAAACCTCATATTTCTGTAGATTGGATAGATAGATAGACCTGGCTTATCAGAGCACAACAATTTCTTGAAACATTTTTGACATATGTGGTATATAAGAGCTAGGAATATGCTACTGTATTCAATAATTGTTTATTTTTAAAAACAAAATCCGAATCTACAGAGATTGAGCAATTTACTTTGTTTTTGTTACTGAAAAAACTATGTATTACATAATTTATTGTACTCCTTATGATTCCTTACCATGATGATAACTATCTTGCTTTCCTTTTAATGTCAACATTTACATTCTTACTATAAAGTGAGATCCCATTTAATCTAATTACTATGTTAAAAATTACCGGGTAACAGATGTATTTCTTGATTAACATAGTGTTTTAAATTTTAAACAAAAGTTGCAATTTTTTCTGGCATATGATGTATTTTAACACTGAACATAGTGTGTTTCATGTGTGACAGCGAACTTATTACAATCTTAGAAATGATATTTTGTTAATAATTTGAAAATAAAAACAGCTGCATAGAAAGATAAATGCATCTGCTTTAATTAAATGAATCATTAGTTTTAAACTGTACTTGTATGCATCTTTTATTTTTAGTTGAGGAAAGATTGAATGGTATGTGAAAAGCTCTTGGGCACAGTGTGATAGAAGATTAGATAATAAATATGACAACTAATATTTAATATGACATTATCTACTCAGAGTAAAAGGTGAGATTGTAAAAATAAAAGGCTAGGAGTGGTGAGAAGAGGAAAGGGTGAGTGCTGGGGGGCTTGAAAAAAATTATTCATAATATTTGGAGAAGCTACTGAGCAGAAAAGGAAACTGTGCTTGGAAGGGTCACAGCACACAGCAGATGTAGCTATGGCTGGAGCTGAGGACCCAGTGGTGGCACCAGCCTGTTTGGTTCTGTAGTAGGATCCTGCAGTGCCTCACCACATGGGTCTACTTAGGGGCAGAGAGGGCAAACAGCTGGGGTTGATGACACTGTAGAAGGATGAGGTCAGTGTGAAAGGGTATTGAAGATGTGACAATAAATTTAATGAAATGTGTGACCAAAGCAGAAAGTATAATAAATAAGGTATTGCAGGTGTCATGTGGCTAACTTAAGAAAATAAATATAAAGTTAAAATTGTTGGCATATTCACTAGCAAAATATAATTGTTTCAGTGGGATCCATTACGAATCTACAGAGATTTCTAAGAGGACACTAAACAAGAAATAAAAAAGCTATATTATTTGATGACAGCTATAATTAGTGTTACTACAGTATACAACCTAATATAGAATATGAAATGCTATGTATTAATATTTATATACAGAATATTCCAGACTACCTCAAAGCGTAAGATGTAGGCCTGTAAGTGGATATTTAGTCATAAGATCTCAAAATTTCATTGTTAAGCAAAGAAAAATAAAAGCCACATAAATAGCCCACCCTAAATCGACAGGTGAAGGAAGTCAGGAACAGGACTGGTTTTTAAAAGTCAGGTCTGAGGTCAGAAGTTCAATACCAGCCTGATCAATATGGTGAAACCCCGTCTCTATTAAAAAAAAATTAGCTGGGCATTATGGCTGCACCTGTAGTCCTAGTTACTTGAGAGGCTGAGACAGGAGGATTGCTTGAACCTGGGAGGCAGAGGTTTCGGTGAGCCAAGATTGCACCGCTGTACTCCAGCCTGGGCAACAGAATGAGACTCTGTCAAAAAAAAAAAGTCAGGTCTGGCCCCTTAAACTTTCTGCAGTTTTTTATCTCACTACAGTTGAGATATATTTTATCTTTTCTGGCTTAGTTGAGCATGTTTCTCTTCTTCTCCTAAGCAGTTGCATCTATCGAAGCTCTGGATTTCAGTACACAGAGGCTTCTCTAGAGACCTTGCCTGCATCTTCACCTTCCTCCCTGACAGCCCGCAGACCCACAGTTCTGCTTCTACCTCATGCTGCAGCTCCCCCTCCGTTCTTTCTATCCTCAAAGACTCTTCTTGTACAACTACTCAGCAACTTACTACTCCCTCTTCAACTCATTCTTCATGATTCCACTCCAGTGGCATACTTGGGGTCAGGGACCTCCTCCGTGTCATGTACCCCAGGTGCTTCCAGTTATGATATTTGGCCTCTCTGTGGCTTTTGGAAATCTTGACCACTTCTTCCTTGAATCTCCTCTTCCTTTGCTTTCATGACACCATCTCTCTGAGGTTTTCTTCTGGCTCTCTCGATAGTCTTCACACTGTCTTTCACAGGCCTAACAATGACCTGGAATTTTATGCAGAATTCTGGGTTAAAATCTTTTCCCGAAAATCTCTGTAGCTCTTAATGGAGTCTCAAATGTGTTTGTGAATCAACAAAGTTTAAATCTACTGCCTGCAGTGTATATTAACCTGAGCGATCTATTACATGCCCTGATTTCAATAGTTAACTTTATGCCATCAGTGTTCATGTCTTATAACAATTGTATTTCTCCCCTTGGTGCAACTGCCCACTGAACATAGATGTCCCAAAGAAATCTCAAACTGAATAAGCCCCAAAACTGAATTGATCATTTATACCTCAAAGCTCTTCCTGCTCTATTATATTTCTATTATATTTCTGTGATAGCATCACTAGATAGTTTTCTAGGGTAGATAGCCAGAAGTCATATTCCAGTCTTTTTCCCTCTATCCTTCTTTTCCCAGTTAGTGACCAACTTTTTGAGACTCTTCTGTCCATCTCCACCTCCACTACCCTTGTGTGCAACCCTTCTTACTTAGATCATTTTACAGCTCTCACAACTGGCCTTTGATGTGTATGGTCTCAGTGTGCATTAGTCCTTTCTGCGTATAGGAGCTCCTAATTGTTTTTTCTGGAATAAGATACAAATTCAGCCCCCTTTCCTTGTTTGAAATCCTCCAATTCTTTTCCATACCCTTTGAAGAAAAATAATCTCAACTCTTTATGAGAGTTGCACTTGAGACCAAGCAGTTTACTCTCATATTCCTGAACACATCTTATGCTCTCAACTATGTAGATTTTCTCCAGTTGGCCATATTCTCACAACAATGTATCTGTTACCTATCTGTTTCAGAAGTCTGAAAGGTACTTCTCTTAGTCTATTTTGTATTGCTATAACAGAATACCTGAGATTGGGTAATTTATAAGAGACAGAAATTTATTCTTTCACAGTTTTGGGGGCTGCGAAATCCACAGTCAAGGCACCAGCATCCAGGAAGGACTTTCTTGCTGCATCTTTACATGGAAGAAGGCAGAAAGGGAAGAGAGGGGCACACTATGTCCTCACATGGCAGAAGAGCAGAAGAGTGAGAAGCCACTTCCATAAACGCTTTTTAATAGTGGCATTAATCCATTCATGGGGGTGGAGCCCTCATGACTTAAACACCTCCCCAAAAACTCCACTTCCCAATTGATATGGTTGGGCCATATCCGCAGTCAAATCTTGTAGTTGCTGTAATCCCCACATGTTGTGGGAGGGTCCCAATGGGAGGTAATTGAATCATGGGAGTGGTTGCCCCATGCTGCTGTTCTCATGATAGTGAGTTCTCAGGAGATATGACAGTTTTATAAGGGGCTTTTCCTCTTTTCGCTCGGCACTTCTTCCTGCTGCTGTGTGAAGAACGATGTGTTTGCTTCCCCTTCTGCCATGATTGTAGGTTTTCTGAGGCCTCTCCAGCCATGCTGAACTATGAGTCAATTAAACCTGTTTCCTTTATAAATTGCCCAGTCTCAGGTATGTCTTTATTAGCAGCGTGAGAACAGGTTAATATACCAGCACTGTACCATTTGGGTGAATTTTCCAACACATAAGTTTGGAGGGGACACATTCAAATCGTAGGACTATTTCTGCACCTGTTCAACTTGCCTATTTGTACTCACCTTTTTAGTAGACCCAGTTTCTGCCACCTTCTGTGTTAAATCTTGTTTGTCTCTGCCAGACCAGGATTATTGTCCCATTTTTGATGTTCTTCTATTGACTTTGTCTTACTTCAGTTATACTGCTCATTATCCTTTGTTGTTACTGCATCAGTGTCTGCATCAGTTATGACATCATTGCTATGTGCTTATTTGCTTCTCTTCCCAAGAGACTCTTTAGGCTAGGGACCATATTTCTTCAACTTTGTGACCTCACTACCTAACATAATGCCTATAAAAGGGTAAGCACTACATACATTATTTTAAGAGATGGAATCTTGCTCTGTCACCCAGGCTGAAGTGCAATGGCACAATCATAGCTCACTGCAGCCTCGAACTCCTGGGCTCAACAGATCTTCCTGCCTCAGCTTCCCAAATAGCTAGGACTACAGGTGTGCACCACCACACCCAGCTAATTTAAAACCTTTTTGTTTGTTTGTTTGTTTGTTTCTTGTAGAGACAGGTTCTCACTATGTTGCCTAGGATGATCTCAAACTCCTGGCCTCAAGTGATCCTCCCTTCTCAGCCTCTGAAAGTGCTGGGACTTCAAATGTGAGCCACCATGCCTGGCCAATACAAGTCTTTTAAACAATTATATTATGGAACCTAAGTGTGATTTTTTTTTATGTTTCTCAACTTATATAACTGAAATCTTATTGTATATATTTTTGTGACTTGATTTTTTTGCTTAAAATAATTTGTGAGAATCATCCACGTAATATGTGAAGCCGTAGTTTATTCATTTTTTATTGCTACATCAATTTTATGAATTACAAATAGATTTGCCTAGTATCTAGTCAGTGAGCTTTTTTTGTTGTAGTTTAGTCTTTTTCTCATTGTTCTGTAATAATCTGTTTTATGAATTATAAACAGATTTACCTAATATCAAGTTGAAAGGCTCTTTAGTTGTTTTCAGGTTTTGTCTATATAAGCAATACTGCAATAAAGCTTGTATGTCTTATATGCCTAGGAATGGAATTGTGAGATTACGGGTATGTGCAGGGTAGAAAGAAGTTTGGCTCTCATGATCTTAACTATGTGGTGTCACACCCAGAGTTAGGCTACTTTACATGGCAGGAGGAAGTTTACAGGTATAGTTAAGATTGCTAATAAGTTGAGCTCAAGATGAGGGTGGGCTTAATGTACTCACATGAGCCCTTCAAAACAGAAGAGAAAGGCAGACGAGGAAGTCAGAGATGCAGTAGGTGGGGAAGTCCAAGAGATTGAAAGAATGAGAAGGATTTGATCTTCCTCTTCTGGCTGGAAGATGTAGGGAGCCACATGGAAATCATGAGAAGAAAATGAATTCTGCCAACAACATGAATAAAGTTGGAAGTGAAGTCTCTCTCAGATCCACTAGATGAGAACATAGACTACTTGACACTTTGATTTCAGCCTTTGAAATTCTAAACAGAATACCTAGCTGATCCTACTGAAATTCTGATGTGCAGAACTGTCCAATAATGTTTTAGCCCACTAAGTTTATGGTAAATTGTTATGGCAATAGGGAAGCTCCTATTGCATAGAAGTGGGTGGAGAATGGGAGAATTTTGAAGAACATGTTAGAAAAAACCTAGAAAGCTTTAAATAGCCGTGATGAGTTGGGAAATCCTCAGCCTACCCAAATGGCCAAAGATTGTCAAATGAAGAGATTGAACATCAGAAAAGTCTACTCCAGAAAGAAGCATGAAGATGTGACTCTAATACTCCTGCTAAAACGTCAGGGAGATAAACAATTAGAGTATTCAGTTGCACAAAAGGCTCTTTGAAGAGACTAACTATGTGTAATCCCTAGACACTCTCAGTTATCTCAGCAGAAAATAAATAGAGATAGTATTATCTAAGAAAGATCTGTGAAGGATGCCATTGCCTGGTGGAATGAGTCCTCATGACACATGCAGGAGACCCATAAAGATCTTGAGGATATTTTTTCAGCAGAAACACTGCCAACTTGGACTGAAAGAGAGAGAGGGAGAGTATAAATGAAAGTAGATTGTCATACCCTCCAACTTCTTCTGGCAGGAAACAGGCTGATAAAACTACTCAACTGCAATTTCTTGCTACTGTTTTACAAGAAAGGAAGAATGACTCTGTTGATGGAGCTGTGAACCATGAAAAAGCTCATAGAGTTTGCTCAGCTGGATTTCAAAATTATTTTGGACTCATGACTCCATTTTACCTTTTATTTCCTCCCTGTTTGAACTGGAATGTCTATAACTGTTATCCTGTGCTTGACCCATCGGTATGTTGGAAGCAGATAATTTGTTTCTTTAGAGCCACAGGTCCCTGATGAAGGAAGCTATGTCCCATGATAGATTACATACAGAGTCCCAACCATACGTGATTTAAAGGATTTAGATGATGAGATTTGGAACATTAAAGCTGGTAAGATTTAGGGAAGATTTTTGAACTGAATTTATGTCATAATGTGATGAGATCTTCAGGGACCTGGGGAGGGAGTGAATGTGTTTTTACATAGGAGGACCATGGATCACGAGGGCCAAAGGGTGAACTATGAAAGCAAAATTCTGCCTCCATGATCCTCACTCTCTGATGTCACAACTATAGTTGTGTTGTGTTGTGTTGTGTTATGTTATGTTATGTTATGTTATGTTATGTTATGTTATGTTATGTGGCAAAAGGAACTTTGCAGATGTAACTAAAATTACTAATCATGCTAATTAGCTGACCTTAAGATAGGAAGATTACCTTAGTCTGTGTAGGTACACCTAATATAATCATGTGACTCTTTAAAGGCAGAAGAGATGCAATGCAAGAGAAAGTTAGAGACTTGTAGAGTGAGAGGCACTCAACCTACTTGTTGCTGACTTGAAGACATGGAGGCCACGTGGAAACCGTGAGAAGGAATTAAATTATGTTTACTATCAACCTGAGCCTCCAGATAAGAACTCAAGCTGGCCGACACCTTGATTTCAGTATTGTGAGATCCTAAACAGAATTCCCAGCTGAGCTCACTAGACTTCTGACTTCGTAACATTATGAACATAGCATTATTTTAGCTGCTAAACTTGAGATAATTTATTTTGTCAATTTTAGAAAACTAATATAAGCAGCTTGAAATTTATTACGTTACCAAATTGTTTTCCATATGGTCATACCCAATTTATCTTTCATAGCAGTATACAAGAATTCCACTTGTTTTTACTTTTTGTCAAAACTTGACACTTTTCGACTTAAATTTTTGTCAATATATCGTATATTTTAATTAGCATTTACCTGTTTACTAGTGTGCTTGAAATCTACATATTTATTGCCTGTTTATCATATTCTATAAAATATTTGTTCATAACTTTGCCTATTTTTTCCTGTTAGGTGGTTTGCCAAAATTTTCTTACTGATTTTTAAGAGTTTTTTAAAATATATTCTTGATTTTGTTGTTGTTGTTGTTGTTCAACTATTTTGAAAACATCTCCCAGAGTATGATATTTTCTTCTATTTTTTATATACTATGCTTTGATGAATAGGAATTCTTAATTTTAATGTCAAATCATCAATCTTTTATCATTTTACTTTTATGACTTGTTAAAGAAATTTTATTGCCCTAAATTTGCATTATTTTGTAAAAACTAAATATTTTTGTCTTTTCCTTTTGAGATATATATATATATATAAATTTTTTGAGATGGGGTCCCACTCTGTCTCCCAGGCTGGAGTGCAGTGGCATGATCTTGACTCACTGCAACTTCTGCCTCCCAAGTTCAAGTGCTTCTTTTGCCTCAGCCTCCCAAATAGCTGGGATTACAGGCATGCACCACCACATCTGGCTAATTTTTTATATTTTTGGTAGAGATGGCCATGTTATATTTTTGGTAGAGACGGCCTTCACCGTGT
The DNA here is from genome assembly GCF_001698545.2 of Rhinopithecus bieti. Classification (NCBI taxonomy): domain Eukaryota; kingdom Metazoa; phylum Chordata; class Mammalia; order Primates; family Cercopithecidae; genus Rhinopithecus; species Rhinopithecus bieti. The sequence goes on along the minus strand of NW_016803895.1, from coordinate 583,946 downwards.
TGGCCAGGCTGGTCTCAAACTCCTGAACTCAAGTTATTAGCCTGCCTCGGCCTCTCAAAGTGCTGGGATTATAGGCGTGAACCACTGTTCCTGGCCTAAGTTCAGGATTTTAAAATGTTACACAGTCTTGTATTCTCAGAATAGCCTCAACTGGTCATGTTGTATTATCTCTCTTTTATCTAGCTAGCTAGCTAGCTACCATCATATTTACCATTTTGAGTGTATAGTTTAGTAGTGTTAAATATATTCACATTGCTGTGAGACAGATCTCTAGAACTTTGTCATCTTACAAAACTGAAGCTCTGTACTCATTCATTAAACAACAGTCCTTTTCCTCTTCTCTCTAGCTGCTGGTAATTATCATTCTACCTTCTGTTTCTATAAATTTGATTACTTTAGGTATCTCTTATATGTGGGATTATACAATATTTTTTTTGACTGGCTTATTCACTTAGCATAATGTCTTCAAGATTCATTCTAGTTGTAGTATGTTATAGGATTTCTGCCTTTTTAAAGACTGCATAACATTCCATCCTATGTGTATACCACATTTTGCTTAGTCATTCATTTGTGGATAGATTTTTGGGTTGCTTCTACTTCTTAGATATTGTGAATAGTGCCACTATTAACATAGGTATGCAAATATCTCTTCAAGACCCTGCTTTCAATTATTTTGAATATACACACGGAAGTGGGATTGCTGGATCATATGGTAGATCTACTTTCAATTTTTTAAGGGAAGTCCATTGTATTAATCAAGGGTTCTCTAGAGGGACAGAACTAATAGGATATATATTTATACAGGAAAGGAAATTTGTTATGGAGAACTGACTTACCCAATCACAAGGTGAAGTTGCACGATAGGCAGTCTGCAAGTTGAGGAGCTAGGAAGCTAGTAGTGGCTCAGTCTGAGTCCCAAAACCTCAAAAGTAGGGAAGCCAATAATGCAGGCTTCACTTTGTGGCCGAAGGCCCAAGAGCCATTGGTGTAAGTCCAAGAGTCCAAAAGCTGAAGAACTTGGAGTCTGATATTTGAGGGCAGGAAGTATCCAGCACAGGAGAAAGATGAAACCCAGAAAACTCAGCAAGTAAGCCTCTCCCACTGTCTCCTGCCTACTTTATTCTAGCCATTCTGACAATTGATTGGATGGTGCCCAACCACATTGAGGGTGGATCTGCCTCTCTCAGTCCACTGACTAAAAGGTTAATCTCCTTTGGCAATGCATTCACAGACACTCCCAGGAACAATACTTTGTATTCTTCAGTCCAATCAAGTTGACACTTAATATTAACCATCACATTCATACTGTTTTCTGTAGCAATTGCACTGTTTTATAATCCCACCAGTAGTGCACAAGGGTTTCAGTTTTTCCATGTCATCGCCAACACTTGTGTTCTCTTCTTTTTTTTAAAATAGTAGTTATCCTAATGGGTATGAGGTGATATTTAATTGTGGATCTGATTTCCATTTCTTAACGATTAGTCATGTTGAACATCTTTTTATGTATTTGGCCATTTGTATCTCAACTTTGGAAAAATGCTTACTGAAGTCCCATGCTAATTTTTAAATCACGTTATTGGGAGGAGTTCTTTATGCAGTTCTTATGTATTATTAACTCTCTATTGGATATATACTTATTTGGCAATTAGTATATAATCTTTGGAAAATGTCTACTCAAGCCCTATGCTCACTTTTTAATCAGACTATTTAAAGGAATTATTTATATATTTTGGATATTAACTATCAGATTTATAATTTGCAAATATTTTCTCCCATTCTGTAAATTGCTTTTTCACTCTCTTGAGTATGTCCTTTGATACACAAAAGTTCTTAAATTTGATGCAGCCCCATTTGTCTATTTTTGCTTTTTGTTGCCTGTACTTCTGGTGTCATATCCAAGAAATCATTGTCAAGACCAATTTCAGGAAGCTTTCCTCCTGTGTTTTCTTTTGGGGGATTATATTTAAGCCCTTAATCCATTTGAGTTTATTTTTGTGTATAGTGTAAGATTAACATCCAAAACATTCATTTGCATGTGGATAGTTTTCTCACCACCTTTTGTTAAAGAAACTACTCTTTCCTTATTAAGAAGTCTTGGAATTCTCATTAAACATCTTCTGATCATGTACATTAGGGTGTATTTTGAGCTCTGTATTATATGTCATTAATCTATTTGTCTTTATACTAGTAATATACCATTTTGATTACTGTAGCTTGTAATATGCTTTGAAATCTTGAAGTGTGAGTTTTCTAATTTCATTCTACTGTTTCCAAATTGCTTTGGCTATTTAGAGTCCCTCGAGATTCTATATGAGTTATAGAATGATTTTTTCTTCTCTTTATTTCTTCAAAATAAAGATTCTATATGAGTTATAGGATGATTTTTTTCTATTTATTTCTGCAAAAAAATGCCATTGGCATTTTGGTAGGAATTACATAAAATCTGTAGCCACTTTGGGTAATACGGACATCTTAACAATATTAAGACTTCCAAACCATGAACGTGGGATGTCGTAACATTTTTCTGTGCCTTTAATTTTTTTCAGCAGTGTTTTGTGGTTTTAATTGTAAATGTTTTTCACTTCTTGGTTAGGTTTATATCTAAGTATTTTGTTCATTTTACTGCTATTGTAAATGAAATTATCTTAATTTCCTTTTCATTATTGTTAGTATATAAAACACAACTGATTTTAATACTGATTTTATATCCTGCAAATTTGAATTTGTTTATTAGTTCTAATAGTGTGTGTGTCTGTATGTGTGTGTGTAATTTTTAGAGTTTTCTGCATATTACATGAGATCTTCTGTAAACAGAGATAATTCTATTTCTTCATTTTCAGTTTTGATGACTTTTATTTATTATTGCCTAATTGCACTGGCTACTACATCTAGTATTACGTTGAATAGAAGTGGGAAATTGGGCATACTTGCCTTCCTCTTGATCTAAGAGGAAAGTCTTTCAGTCTTTCACCATTGACTACAATATTTGCTGTGAACTTTTCATATACTGCCTTTTTTGTGTTGAAGTAATTTTCTTCTGTTTCTAGTTTTTATCATAAAAGGCCGTTGGAATTTTGTCAAATGCTTTTTCTGCATCAGTGAAGAGGATCATGTACTTTTTTGTTCTTTATTCTGTTAATGTGGTATATTGCATTGATTGGTTTTCATATGAACTACTCTTGTATCCCAAACATGAACACCAGCTGGTGATGGTGTATAATTCTTTTAGTGTGCCATTGCTTTCAGTTTGCCGGTATTTTGTTGAGGATTTTTGCATCAGTATTCGTCAGGGATATTGATCTTTCTCTTTCTTTGTATAGTGTTCTGATGGGCTCTGATGTTGGGGTAATTCTGGTTTCCATAGAATGAACTTGGAAGTAGTTTTTCCTCTTCAGTTTTTTGAAAGTGCTTCATGAAAAATGGTACTAATTCTTTTTGAAATGGTTGATCAGATTCCCTAGTTGAACTTATGCTTTAATTTTGTTGAGGATTTTTTGATTATTGATTTAACTTGTTTTTGCTATTTATTGGTCTATTTAGATTTTCTATTTTTTCGTGATCCCGTCTTGATAGATTGTGTCTTTCCAAGAATGTGTCAATTACTTGTAAATTTTTCAATGTCTTGGCCTGCAGTTGTTCACAGTATTCTCTCATACTTTTTTCATTTCTGCGGCATCAGTTGTATTGTCCCTTCTTTCATCTGATTTAGTTATTTGAGTTTTATTTCTCTTTTTTTCGCATTTAATCTAGCTAAGGGTTTTTCAATTTTGTCAATCTTTTCAAAAAACAAACTCTTAGTTTCGGTGATATTTTGTATTGTTTTGTATTCTCTATTTTATTTATGTGTGCTCTAAATTTTATTACTCCTACCTTTTCCTAGCTTTGGGTTTAGGTTTTCTTGTTTTATTAGTTCTTTGAGGTATAAAGTTAAGTTGTTGACTTGAGATCTTTCTTTTGTAAATATATATGTTTACAGCTATAAACTTTCTTGTTAGTACTACTTTCACTGTATCATAAGTTTGGTATGTTCTGTTTTTATCTTCATTTGTCTGAAGTTTTTTTTTTTTTTTTTTTTTTTTTTTTTTTTTTTTTTTTTAATTTCTCCTGTGATCTCCTCTTTGACCCATTGTTAAGTGAAAAATGTGTTAATTTCTACTTATTTGTGAATTTTCAGTTTTCCTCTGCTGTTGATTTTAAATTTCATTCCATTGTAATTGGAAAATATGCTTTGAATGATTTCAAGCTTTGTGAATTCGTTAAGACTTGTTTTGTGACCTAAAATGTGGTCTATCCTGGAAATAGTTTCATGTTCACTTGAAGGGAATGTACATTCATTGTTATTGAGTGACATGTTCTGTATATGTCTTTTAACTACAGTTGGTCTATAGTGTTGTTCAAATTTTCTAGGTCCTTGTTGATCTTTTGTCTGGTTGTTCTCTATATTATTAAAGATGTGATATTGAAGTCTCCATATTATTTTCTTTCTGTTTTATTATCATTTGTTAACACACTTCAGAATTGTTGTTTAATGTTAGTTTGTTTAGATTTTTTACACACTCTAAATATAAACTAGTAGAATGTTAGAAGTATTATTTTCATTATTGTGCAATTCTAAGTATTCTCTTCTCTACTTTTATTCCTTTTTTTTCAACCAATAAGTTTTTCAGAAATGTTTTAATAATTACCTTAGCCATTAATCTCTAACTGAATTTTTTGGTTAGTAAGTATATTTTAATAACTATTCTATAACATAGTATATGGTCCATTTTAGTCTGTTTCATAAGTTAAAGCTAATTTTGAAGAAAAAGAAGAAGAAGAAGCAATAACCGAGTTAAGAAAAGGCCATTGAGTAGTTGGTAGGGTCAATAGTCTGGGAGAAATGAAACACCTGTTCTGAGTTCAGGTGACTCTTCAGTAAGGTGGTGGGAAAGATGAAACTACATAGCTATATCTTATGAAGGCAGTTACATCTTAATTAATAAGCTTAAAATTATCATATGATCTATATAGAGACACTGGAAGATGAAAGTGTACATAGTTAAGATTTGTTGCCAGATCAATTTGGCATTAATGGGGAGTGTAAATAAAATGGGTACTAGTCTGAGACAACTATCAAAGAAGAAAACTTCAGGAATCGAAGCAAAAGTATAAAAGTACAAGCTAAAGCAGTGGCAGATATAAAGGAGAAATAGTAAGACATATGGAAAATGTTACAAAAACAAATAACTACAAAACAAACCAAATCACACAAAAAACAAATTGTCCAGTCTCTCAAAGGTCATTTATTCTTATGTGCTCAATTTTGTTTTTTGTTTGTTTGTTGTTGTTTTAAATTTTAATTTTAATTTTATGGGTACATAGTGGTGTATATATTTAAGGTGTATGTGAGATGTTTCAATACCAGGCATGCGATGTATAATAATCACATCATAGAAAATATGGTATCCATCCCCTCAAGCATTTATCCTTTATGTTACAAACAATCCAGTTATATAATTTTAGTCATTTTAAATATACAGTTAAATTATTATTGACTAGAGTCATCCTGCTGTGCTATCAAATACCATGTCTCATTTCGTTATTTCTAACTATTGTTTTTATATTCCCATTGAGTATCTCTGTATTACCCCAAGCACCCACTACCCTTCTCAGCCTCCAGTAACTATCTTTCTACTGTCTGTTTTATGAGCTCAGTTGTTTTGATTTTTAGATCCTGCAAATAAGTGAGAACGTGCAATGTTTGCCTTTCTGTGCCTGGCTCACTTTACTTAACATAATGACCTTCAGTTCCATCCATATTGTTGTAAATGGCAGAATCTCATTTTTCTTTATGATTGAATAGTACTCCATTATAATAAGTGCCACATTTTCTGTATCTATTCATCTGTTAATGGAGAGATAGGTGGCTTTCAAGTCTTGACTGTTGTAAACAACACTGCAACAAACATGGGGTACCTCTTTGATATAATGATTTCATTTGTTTTGTGTATATACCTAGCAGTAGGATTGCTGAAACTTATGATAGCTGTATCTTTAGTTTTTTGAGTAATCCCCAAAGCGTTCTCTGTAGTGGTTGTACTAATTTACATTTCTACTTAGAGGGTCCAAGAGTTTATTTTCTTC
>NW_016803895.1:572828-576369 GCF_001698545.2 Rhinopithecus bieti | reverse complement strand
TNNCACATCTACAGCCATCTGATCTTTGACAAACCTGAGAGAAACAAGAAATGGGGAAAGGATTCCCTATTTAATAAATGGTGCTGGGAAAATTGGCTAGCCATAAGTAGAAAGCTGAAACTGGATCCTTTCCTTACCCCTTATACGAAGATTAATTCAAGATGGATTTTCTTCACATTCTTGCTAGCATCTGTTTTGCCCGTCATTCAGATATAAGCCATTTGAACTGGGGTGATGTGATATCTCATTGCAGTTTTGACTTGCAAATCTCTATCAGTGATGTTGAACACCTTTTCATATGCCTGTTTGCCATTTGTATGTCTTCTTTTGAGAAATGTCTATTCAGATCTTTTGCCCATTTTTTAATGAGGTTATTAGATTTTTTTCCTATAGAGTTGGTTGAGCTACTTACTTATTCTGGTTATGAATCCCTTGTCAGATGGGTGGTTTGCAAATATTTTCTCTTATTCTGTGGGTTGTCTCTTCCCTGAGTTGATTGTTCCCTAAGCTGTGGAGAAATTTTTTAACTTGTTGTGATCTGATTTGTTCATTTTTTCTTTGATTGCCTGTGGGGTATTACCTAAGAAATTTTTGCTCAGACCAATGTCCTGGAGACTTTCCCAAAAGTTTTCCTTTTTTCACAGTTTCATAATTTGAGGTCTTTTGTTTAAGTATTTAATCCATTTGATTTGATTTTTGTATATAGCAAAATATAGGGGTCTAGTTTCATTCTTTTGCTTATGGATATAGAATTTTCCCACTACCATTTATGGAACAGACTGTCTTTTCCTCAGTATATGTTCTTGGCACCTCTGTTGAAAATGAGTTCACTGTAGGTTTATGGGTTTGTTTCTGGGTTCTCTATTTTGTTCCCTTGGGCCATGTGTGTACTTTTATGCCAGTACCATGCTATTTTGGTTACTATAGGTCTGTAGTATAATTCCAAGTCAGGTAATGTAATTCCTCCAGTTTCGTTCTTTTTGCTTAGGATAGTTTTGGCTAGTCTGGGTCTTTTGTGGTTCCAGATACATTTTAGGATTTTCTTTTTATTTGTGTGAAGAATGCCATTGGTATTTTGACAGGGATTGCATTGAAACTGTAGAATGGTCAGGGTAGGATGAACATTTTAACAATTTGAATTATTCCAATCCATGAACAAGGAATATCTTTTCATTTTTTGGTGTCCTCTTTAATTATCTTTCATCAGTGTTCTATAGTTTTTATTATAGTGATCTTTTAATTCTTTGGCTAAGTTAATTCCCAGATATTTAATTTTATTTGTGGCTACTGTAATTAGTGTTACTTCTTTATTTCTTTTTCAAATTATTCACTTTGGCATACAGAAATTCTACTGATTTTTATGTTGATTTTATATCCTTCAATTTACTGAACTATCAATTCTGATAGTCTTTTGTGGCATCTTCAGGTTTTCTAAATATAAGATCATAAATTTTCTGCAAAAAATTGTGATTTGACTTCTTTCTTTTTGATTTGGATGCCCTCTATACCTTTCCCTTGTCTGATTGCGTTAGCTAGAGCTGCCAGTACTGTGTTGAATAACAGTGGTGAAAGTAGGCATTCTTATTGTGTTCCAGATCTTAGAGGAAAGGCTTTCAGTATTTCCCTATTCAGTATGATACTACCTGTGGGTCTATCATAAATAGCTTTTATTATGTTGAAGTTTGTTTCTTTTATACCCAGTTTTTAAAGGTTTTTTTTGATGAAGAAATGTTCAATTTTATCAAATGGTTTTTCAGCATCAATTGAAATGATCTGGTTTTGGCCTTCATTTTGTTGATCTGATATATCACATTGATTGATTTGCATATGTCAAACCATCCTTGCATTCCAAGGATAAATCTCACTGGATCATGATGAACAATCTTTTTATTTTATTGTTGAATTCAGTTTTCTAGTATTTTGTTGAGGATTTTTGAATCAATATTCATCAGAGATATTGGCCTGTAGGTTTCGGTTTTGATGTGTTGTCTGATTTTGTTATCAGGGTAATACTGGCCTTGTAGAATGAGTTTGGAGCTATTCCCTCCTTCTCTATTTTAAAAAATATTTTGAATAGGATTGGTATTAGTTTTTCTTTAAATGTTTGGTGGAATTTAGCAGTGAAGCCATTGGGTCCTGGTTTGTTTTTGTTGTTGTTGTTGTTGTTGTTGCTTTTTTATTCCTGGGAGACTTTATTATGACTTCAGTCTCCTTACTTGTTATTGTTCTGTTCAGGTTTTGGATTTCTTCAAGGGTCAATCATGGTGGATTGCATATGTCTAGGTATTTGTACATTTCTTGTAGATGTCTTAATTTATTGGCATATAGTTGCTTATGTTAGCCACTAATGATTCTTTGAATTTCTGCAGGATCAGTTGTAATGTCTTGTTTTTCATCTCTGATTTTATTTATTTGGATCTTCTCTTTTTATTTATTTGTCTGCCTAAAGGTTTGTCAATTTTGTTTAACTTTTCAGAAACCTAACTTTTGTTTCATTGATCTTCCGTATTTTTGTAATTTCAATTTCATTTATTTCTGCTTTGATCTTTATTATTTCTTATCTTCTACTAATTTTGTGTTTGATTTGCTCTTGCTTTTCTAATTCTTTAAGATGCATTGTTAGAGTGTTAATTTGAAGTTTTTCTTCTTTTTTTTAAATGGAAGCACTTACAGCTGTAAACTTCTTAGTACTGCATTTGCTGTCTCCTATAGTTTTTGATATGTTGTGCTTCCCTTATCAATTTTTCAAGAAAAATTTTCAATTTTCTTCTTAATTTCTGACCCACCATTCATTCAGGAGCATATTTTAAATTTTCATGTATTTCTATATTTTTTCAAATTAGTTTTATTACATTGTGGTCAGAGAAAATCCTTGATATTATTTCAGTTTTTAAAAATGTTTTTAGACTTGTTTTGTGACATAAAATATGGTCCATCCTTGAGAGTGATCCATGTGATGAGGAACACAATGTGTATTCTGCAGCTGTTGGATGAAAAGGTTCTCTATGTGTCTGTTAGGTTCATTAGGTCTATGTACAGATTAAGTCCAATGTTGCTTTGTTGATATTCTGTCTAGAAGATCTGTCCGGTGCTGAAAATGGGGTGTTCAAGTCTTCAGCTATTATTGTATTGGGATCTGTCTCTCTCTTTAGCTCTGATAATATTTGTGTTATATATCTGGTTGCTCCAGTGTTGGGCACATATGTATTTAAAATTGGGTGTTCCAGTCTCCCGTTATTATTGTATTGGGACCTGTCTCTCTCTTTAGCTCTGATAACATTTGTTTAGTATATCTGCAATCTCCAGTGTTGGGTGCATATGTATTTAAAATTGCTAGACTCTCTTGCTTAATTGACCCCTTTATCTTTATATAGTGACCTTCTTTGTCTCTTTTGATAGTTTTTGGTCTTGAAACCTATTTTGTCTGATATAAGTATACCTGCCCCTACTCTTTTTTTTTTGGTTTCCATTTGCATGGGATATTGTATTAATCAGGTCCTCTTGTGGGACAGAACTATTGGAATATATATATATATATATA
>NW_016803895.1:563672-568799 GCF_001698545.2 Rhinopithecus bieti | reverse complement strand
TGGAATATATATATATATATATATATATATATATGTAACTCACATGATCACAAAGTCCCATAATAGGCCATCTGCAGGCCTGAGGATCAAGGAGAGCTAGTCCAAGTTCCAAAACTGAAGAACTTGGAGTCTTATGTTCCAGGGTAGGAAGTATCCAGCAGGAGAGAAAGATGTAGGCTGGGAGGCTAGCCTTGTCTCTCTTGACACATTTTTCTGCATGGTTATATTCTATCCGCACAGGCAGCTGATTAGATTGTGCTCACCCAGATTAAGGGTGGGTCTGCCTTTCTCAGCCCACTGACTCAAATGTTAATCTCCTTTGGCAACACTCTCACACACACACACACACACACACACCCAGGATTGATACTTTGTATCCTTCAATCCAGTCAAGTTGACTCAGTATTAACCATTGCAGTTATCTTTTTTCATCCCTTTATTTTCAGGGTATGTTTGTCTTTATAAGTTAAGTGTGTTTCTTCCAGGCAACAGATCATTGGGCTTTGTTCTTTAATTCATTCAGCCTCTCTGTGTCTTTTGCTTGAAAAGTTTAGTTTATTTACATTTAGTGTTATTATTGATAAGGACTTTCACCTGTCATTTCATTATTTTTTTTTCTAGTTGTTTTGTGTTCTCTTCTCTTTCCTTCTTTCTTCTATTTGTTGAAGGTGATTTTCTCTGTTGATATGATTCAGCGTTTTGTTTTTATTTGTTTTTGTTTTTTTGTATCTCTTGTACTTTCTTGTTTGTGGTTCCCATGAGGCTTGCAAATATTATAACTCATTATTTTAGCCTTTTAACAACATAACACTGTTTGCATAAAAAAGGAAGTAAGCAAAAAGACAACTCTTAAACTCTATGCTTTAACTTTGTTCCTCGCTTTTTAACTTTTTGTTTTGTCTATACATGTCCATGTCTTCTTGTATGTCTCGTGGTGCTGAAGACATACCTGAGCTTGAGTAACTTACAAAGGAAAGAAGTTTAATTGACTCATAGTTCCACATGGCTGGGGAGGCCTCACAATCTTAGTGGAAGGTGAATGATTAGCAAAGTCATATTTTACATGGTGGCAGGCAAGAGAGAACATGAGCAGGGGAACTCCCCTTTATAAAATCGTCAGATCTTCTAAGACTTATTCACTATCACAAGAATAGCCTGGAAAAGATCTGCCTCCATGATTCAGTTACCTCCCATCAGGTCCCTCCCACAACAAACATGTGGGAATTATGGGAGCTATAATTCAAGATGAGATCTGGGTGGGGACACAGGCAAACCATGTCATGGTTTTGTTTTTTTTTTATTGGTTAATTTTTTAGTCTTTCTACTTAAGATTATTTTACACACCACAGTTACACAGTTATAGTGTTATAATATTCTATGTACTTCCTACTATCAGTGAGTCAGTGAGTTTTGTACCTTCAGATGATTTCTTATTGCTCATTAAAGGGTCCTTTTTTTTTTTTTTTTTTTATTTTGGAGACAGAGTCTCACTCTGTCATCCAGGCTGGAGTGCAGTGGTGTGATCTCTGCAACCTCTGCCCCTGGGTTCAAGCAGTTATTTGCTTCAGCCTCCTGAATAACTGGGACTACAGGCACGTGCCATTGCACCCAGCTAATTTTTGTATTTTTAGTAGAGACGGGATTTCACCATGTTGGCCAGGCTAGTCTCAAACACCTGACCTCAAGTGATCTGCCACCTCATCCTCCCAAAGTGCTGGAATTACAGACGTGAGCCCCCACACCAGGCAAGGCCCTTTTCTTTCTGATTGAGATACTCTCTTTAGCATTTCTTATAGGAGAGGTCTTGTGTTGATGAAATCCCTAAGATTTTATTTGTCTGTGAAAATCTTTATGTCTTATTCATGTTTGAAGGATATTTTCACCAGGTATATTATTCTAGGGTAAAAAGGCTTTTTTTACTTCAGCATTTTATGTATGTCATGCCACTCTTTTCTGTCCTGGAAGGATTCCATTGAAAAGTCTGCTGCCAGACATATTGGAGCTGCTTTGTGTGGTGTTTGTTTCTTTCTCTTGCTGCTTTTGGGATTCTTCCTTTATCCTTGACTTTTGGGAGTTTAATTATTGCATGCCTTGAGGTAGTCTTCTTTGGGTTAAATCTGCTTAGCGTTATATAACTTTTTTATCCTTGGGTATTGATATCTTTCTCTAGGTCTGGGAAGTTCTCAGTTATTACCTCTTTGAATAAACTTTCTACTCCTCTCTCTGTTTTGCTTCCTTTTTAAAAGGTTAGTAGCTTTTAGATTTGCCCTTTTGGGGCTTTTTTCTAGATCCCGTAGGCATGCTTTTTTGTTTTTCATTCTTTTTTCTTTTGTCTTCTCTGAATGTCCATTTTCAAATAGCTTGTCTTCAAGCTCACTAATTCTTTATTCTGCATGATCAACTTTGCCATTATAAGACTCTGATGCATTCTTCAGTATGCCAATTTTATTTTTAGCTCCAGAATTTTTTATTCTTTTAAATTATTTTTATTTTTTTGTTAAATTTATTTGATAGAATTCTGAATTACTTTCTGTGTCATCTTGAATTTGAGTTCCCTAAAAACAGCTATTTTCACTTCTCTGTATGCTCACACACCTCTGTTTCTCCAGGATTGGTCCCTGGTGCTTTATTTAGTTCATGTGTTAAGGTCATGTTTTCCTAGATGGTCTTGATACTTGTAGGTGTTCATTGAACATTAAAGCCTTGAAGAGTTAGGTATTTGTTTTAGTCTTCACTGTCTGGGCTTGTTGGTACCCATTCTTCTTGGCAAGACTTTCCAGATATTTCAGAAAACTTGAGTGTTGTGACCTAAACTGTATCTACTTTAGGGGCCAAAACCCACCAATGCTGTGGTTCTTGCAGACTAGTAGAGATACTGCCTTGATAGTCTGGGACAAAATCTATAAGAGTTCTTTGGATTACCTGGCAGAAACTCTTGTTCTATTTCTTACTTTCTCCCAAACAAACAGGGTCTCTCTCTGTTCTGAGCCACCTGAAGCTTGGGATGCAGTGACACAAGCCTCTCTTTGGCTCTCATCGCTAGGACTCTGTGACTGTGGTAAGGCTGGTTTAAATGCCCCCTCTGTGGGTGGGCATCAGCTGAGTTTGATTTGGTTTTACTTTCTGCCATAACAGGGCAGCACTGAGTTCAGTGCCTCACAATTGCTGCACTCCTCTCTCCCCAGCACATGGAAATGTTCTCAGCACCACAGTATAGCTGCAAGGGGATTAGGGCCGGGTGACACTGGTGATTCAAGACTGATTTTCCTACTTCTTCAGCGCTTCTTTTGATGATATGAACTTAAACCCAGGTACTGTGAATGCTCACCTGATTTTTGGTTCTTATGAAGATACTTTTTGTGTGTGTATAGATAGTTGTTAAAAGACAGATATTTGTCCTTGCAGGAGGGATGATCAGTGGAACCCTCTATTTCATCATCTTGTTCCGCCTTCCACCAGTCTTATCTATGCACTAAATTTTGTGAAGGATTACTCATATCTCTTGAGATCATGTTTAACTGTAATGTGAATGAGTTTTATTATTCTGTGTCTCTCAAAATGTAAGGATACAGTTATAAGAAGCAATCTTTAAAACTGATCTTTTTTGGTAACTTTCTTTTTTGATATAATTTCAATTGCATGTAAAAATTGCGAGAGTAGGCAAGGTGGGGTGGCTCATGCCTGCAATTCCTGCACTTTAGGAGGCCAATTCGGGAGGATTGCTTGAGCCTAGTAGTTTGAGAGCAGGCTGGGCAACATAGTGAGACTCTAAAAAATGAGACAACGTTAGCTGAGCATGGTGGCACATTTGTGTATTCCTAGCTACTTGGAAGGCTGAGGTGGGAAGATTGCTTGAGCCCAGGAATTTGAGGCTGAAGTGAGCTCTGATCACTCTACTGCACTCCAAACTGGGTGACAAAGTGAGAACCTGTCTCAAAAACAAACAAACAAACAAACAAAAAACAAATGTAGTTCAGAACCTCCAATTTAATAGGAGCTAACTTTATTCTATTCACTTTCTTACCCTCTTTCTCATTCTCTTTCTGTTTCATATTCTAGGTCTTTCTGAGTCATTTGAGAGTAAGTTGAAGACGTTGGTGGAAACATTGTGCCCTCTTTCCTTTAAATACTTGAGTGTGAATTTCTTTTTATTATTATTATTATTATTATTATACTTTAACCCCTAGGGCACATGTGCACAATGTGCAGGCTTGTTACATATGTATACATGTGTCATGCTGGTGTGCTGCACCCATTAACTCGTCATTTACATTAAGTATATCTCCTAATGCTATTCCCCCCTACCCCTACCCCACGACAGGTCCCAGTGTGTGATGTTCCCCTTCCTGTGTCCAAGTGTTCTCATTGTTCAATTCCCACTTATGAGTGAGGACAAGTGGTGTTTGGTTTTTTGTCCTTGTGATAGCTTCCTGAGAATGATGGTTTCCAGCTTCATGCATGTCCCTACAAAGGACATGAACTCATCCTTTTTTATGGCTGCATAGTATTCCATGGTATATATGTGCCACATTTTTTTAATCCAGTCTATCGTTGATGTACATTTGGGTTGGTTCCAAGTCTTTGCTATTGTGAATAGTGCCACAGTAAATGTACATGTGCATGTGTCTTTATAGCAGCATGATTTATAATTCTTTGAATATATACCCAGTAATGGAATGGCTGAGTCAAATGGTATTTCCAGTTCTAGATCCTTGAGGAATCGCCACACTGTCTTCCACAGTGGTTGAAGTAGTTTACAGTCCCACCAACAGTGTAAAAGTGTTCCTATTTCTCCACATCCTCTCCAGCACCTGTTGTTTCCTGACTTTTTAGTGATCGCCATTCTAACTGGTGTGAGATGGTATCTCATTGTGGTTTTGATTTGCATTTCTCTGATGGCCAGTGATGATGAGCATTTTTTCATGTGTCTGTTGGCTGCATAAATGTCTTCTTTTGAGAAGTGTCTGTTCATGTCCTTTGCCCACTTTTTGATGGGGTTGATTTTTTCTTATAAATTTGTTTAAGTTCTTTGTATAGTCTGGATATTAGCCCTTTGTCAGATGAGTAGATTGCAAAAATTTTCTCCCATTCTGTAGGTTGTCTGTTCACTCTGATGGTAGTTTCTTT
>NW_016803895.1:541548-563603 GCF_001698545.2 Rhinopithecus bieti | reverse complement strand
AATTAATTTTGTATAAGGTGTAAGGAAGGGATCCAGTTTTAGCTTTCTGCATGGGGCTAGCCAGTTTTCCCAGCTGGGCGTGGTGACTCATGCCTGTAATCCCAGCACTTTGGGAGGTCTAGGCAGGCAGATCACAAGGTCAGATTGAGAGTGAATTTCTTAATGAGAATGTTCTTTTACACAACCACAACATGATGATCAAAATCAGGAAACTTCACAATGATACAATACTATCTAATCTACTCTTCACTCACATTTCAGCAATTGTAGCAATAATGTCATTATAGATATATTTTCCTCTTCTAAAATTTAATGAAGAATTGTAATTGAGATTAGTCATTTTAATTCTAGTCTCTTTTAACCTGAAATAGTTTCTTAGCCTGTCTTTGTCTTTTATTGACCTTGCATTGTTTCAATAAAGTTCATATTTTAGAATAGTTTTATGTTTATAGAAAAGTTACAATAGTACAGAAAGTTCCTGTATTCCTGTCATACCAGTTTCTTTTAACATTAACATGTTGTGGTATCGTGGTATTTAATACATTTGTCACAACTAGAAAGACAACAGTGGTGCATATATTACTATTAGCTAAATTTCAAACTTCACTTGAATTTCACTCATGGTTTCACTAATGTTCTTTTTGTATTCCAGAATTCATTCAGTATTCATTTCAGGATATACACTTCCTTTTGATCTGATATGTTACAATTTCTTACTCTTTCCTTGTTTTGTATGACCTTGATAGTTTTGAAGAAGTATTAGATTCTTTGTAGAATGTCCCTAAATTTGTGTTTGTGTGATGATTTTCTCATGGTTAGATTGGAGTTACGGATTTGGGGAGAAGGCCGCAGGAGTTGAAGTGTCTTTCTCCTTATATCTTATCAGGAATACATATTAATATGACTTATCACTGGTGATATTAACCTTGATCACCTTGCCAAGGGTGTTTGCCATGAAATTGTTCAACATAGTGGTGTATTTATCTTTTTGTAGTTGTGTCAATTTTGCTTTATGTATTTTGGAGCTATAATAGTAGGTGCATGCAGTATTGAGATTACTGTATCTTCCCAATTAATTGAATGTTTTGTCATTACACAATAACTATTTCTTGCAAACCTTTTCAACTTAAAATCTGTATGTATGCTATTAATGTAGGTACACTGATTTTCATTAGAATTATTTTTCTCTGAGCTATCCTTCCATTCTTTTCTTTTGAATTTTTTGAATCAAATTTTGATATCTATTTTGAATAGTTAATGGGTGAATTTAATTTTTATATAATTCATACAATATTTGCATTTAATCTGGAGCATCTAGTTCATTTACAGTTACATCAGTAACTATTCCTCTAGGTTTATTTCTATCACCTACTCAGTGCTCCTCATCTGCCCCATTCTTTCTTGAGTCTTAATTCCTTTTGAACTGATTGCATTTTAGAAACGAAAATTTCAAAAATTTTCTTTTCTAAAGTTGAAATTATAAAGTACTTAAATAATTGTGGTTTCTTTGAAGTTTTTAAACATATTTACTCATTTTTTATGAAATTCTATTTTTCAGCATATTTAATTTCTTCCTGAACAGTAAGAGACCATGAGAAGGCTTTAACTTAAATTATCACCTTGCTGGTTAATGCTATCATTATCATTCGTATTTATTATCTTAGTTTTTAACATTAATGTCGCTGATTTAAGGTTAACTCATATTTAGTATTTCCTTGGCTTCTCTCATTCTTTCTTTTTTCTTCTTAGATCTCCCATCTGTGATCATTTCCTTCAATTTGAAACCCATTCTTTAGAAACTTCTCAAGCAAAGATTCTTGGGTATAAATGTATTTGTTTCTTATTTGTTTCAAAATATCTGTAGTTTATGCTTGTTCTTAGAATATATCTTACTATTTACAGTCTTATATTTAGAATTATTTTCTTTCAAACCATTGAAGATATTGTTTGAATTATCTTTCAGTTTCCAGTGTTGCTTCCAAGTAGTCAGCTCTTAGTTTAATCTTTGTAGTTCACATCTTTGTAGATCATCTGTCTTTTCTCTCTGGTTCCTCTGGAGGTACATTCTTCACCTTTCATGTTTTTCCCTGCTCCTATCATGTCCCCAAGTATACATTTATTTTTCTTAGGGTGCTTGGGATTCTTTGAGCTTTCTGAATCTGGAAATTGAGGTGTTTTACCATTTCTAGAAGTTTCCCAGCCATTATCTCTTCAAATATTGCATCTGCTCTATTTAGTCCTTCCTCTACTGGAACTCTGATTAAACATATATTAGACCTTTTACCTTTGTGTTCTGTGACTCCAAACTTCTTCATAATACTTTCCATGTCTGCTTCTCCATGCTGCATTATGGATAATTTATTTATATCCTTCTTTCAGTTCACTGATTCTCTCTTCTCCTTTGTCTAATCCAAACATATATAGTCAATTAATTTTTCACAGGGGCACCAGGAAGATAGGATGGGAAACAGATAGTCCCTTTAATAAATGGTTCTGAGAAAACTGGACTACAGCATGCAAAAGAATTAAATTGGACCCTTACTTTACACCATACACAGAAATCATCTCAAAATGGGTAAAAGTCCCAAACATAAGACCAGAAACAATAAAACTCCTGGAAGAGAACATAGGGGAAGAGTGCCTGGACATTGGCACTGGCAATGACAGCTTGGATTTACATCTGGGCTCCCTATTCTGTTCCAAATATCCTTGCTTATTTTGTATAATCCTTTGCTAGTTAACCATATGTCCATTTCCTCTTTACATTTTAAATATATTACAAATACTTATATTTTGTGTACTATTCATAATATTTACAACATTCTAAATCTGTGTTTGATTCTGCAGCCTGTTGTTTGGAGATTCTAACTCATGACGGGTGCATTTTTTCTTGTGTATTTTTTGATACTGTAAGACTAGCTTCATATTTACTTTTAAAACTTTAAATGTGAGATATTTTGAGATTTAATTTGAAGGGAAACTTTTCTAGAGAGGATATGCATTTACTAGGCAACCGTGGTCGCTTGAATTAAATGTAATTCTTGGTTTGAAGTTTTGGTAACTACTCAAGTGATGTCAGTTAAGGCAGCAAGCCTGATTGAGCTTAAATTATTAGGACACATGTTTTTCTCTTTCATTCATCACCACGTTTTAAGGCAATGATTTATTTTTTAGGCCCATAGAGTGAATGTTTATATATATAACTCATGCTACATCAGGCAATCTAGTTAATGAGATACAAGCTTTATGCTGTGGATTGGCTGTTTATTGAATTTCCCACCTTGTGAGTCCCACCTCCTCTTATTTTTCTAATTTTTATGTCCTAGGTAACCATAAAAATCAGAAGCCTAAGATCAAGTTCTCCAATTTTCAGTTCTGCTTATCTTTCTGCCTTTACTTTCAGCTTCTGATTGGTCCTTACTTTCTTACAAAGTTATCTGAGCATTTATAAAGATCTTTGCATATTTTATTCAGCATTTTGAAGTGTGTTCAGTTTTATGCGCAGTTGGAGTGTTTGGTTTTCCAAAATGCTGAAAGTATTAAACTCATAGTTCACAAATAGAAAGAAGAAGAGAAAGGTAGAGCTGGATTAGAAAAATTAACTGATTAAGGATGCTGGAAGGATGCTGAAAATGATAATGTAGTAATATGAGACAAAATGTGCAATGTTATATTAATTGAGTTCTTAGTCATAAGGACCTAAGGAAAATGGAAGATCTTGACATGTGTAATTATCCTGGTTAAGAGTAAATACATGTGGAAATAAGCATTAAGCAATGCACAACTGTATATTACATACTTATCTATAGACTAAACACCTGCTGTACACAGACATTTAACTCTGTGCTTACAAGAGCTTTATGTCATGAATATTGCTCTTATAGAAAGTGTAATCAACTTGAGAAAAGAAAGGTTAACAATTTGTGCTTTTAGCAGTTAAGGAATAATTAAGTGCTAAACCTTAAAATATTGACTTCAACATCAATAGAAATGCAGAAAAGGCTGAGCTTTGTGTAAGGTTGCCTAGGGTAAGATTTTCTTGGAACAAATGGAACTTCATCTGGGGATATGGCAAGTTTGAGGCAAAATAGGGAACAGTTAACAAGCTATAATATGTGAAGGCATGGGAGTGAACACAAAGAAGAAATAAGCACAAAATGTCACCAAATTGATGAAAGGATAGGGAACAGTGAAACCCAGGGTTTTATATAGGTTTTAATAACATAGTAGAAAACTTAGAAACCATGAGAACATTTTGTTCTATAGTGATGCACTACTTAACAACAGGGATATGTTCTGAGAAATGCTTCCTTAGATGATTTCATTGTTGTGCAACCATCATAGACTGTACTTACACAAACCTAGATGGTCTAACCCAGCAGTCCCGGACCCTTTTTGGTACCAAGAAGCGGTTTTGTGGAAGTAATTTTTCCCTGCACTGGGGTTTCGGGGTAGTTTCAGGATGATTCAAGTCCATTACATTTATTGTGCACTTTATTTCTATTATTATTATATTATAATGAAATAATTATACAACTCACCATAATGTAGATCAGTGGGAACCTGAGCTTGTTTTCCTGCAACTAGATGGTCCCATCTGGGGGTGATGGGAGACAGTGACAGATCATCAGGCATTAGATTCTCATAAGAAGTGTATACAACTTAGGTCCCTCACAGTTCACAATAGGGTTCAGGCTCGTATGAGAATCTAATGCTGCTGCTGATCTGACAAGAGGCAGAGCTCAAGTAGTAATGCCAACGATGGGGAGTAGCTGTAAATACAGATGAGGCTCAGCTTGCTGGTGTCTGCCGCTCACCTCCTGCTCTGCAGCCCTGGGGTTGCAGACCCCTGGTCTAGCCTACCACATACCTAGGCTATATGGTATAACCTCTTGTTCCTAGGCTACAAATGCGTACAGCATGTTACCTCACTGAATACGCTAAGGCAGTTGTAACGTCAGTATTTGTGTATCTAAACGTAAGTAAACATAGAAGAGACACAGTAAAAACATTATATAAAAGTTATAAAATGGTATACCTGTGTAGGGTACTTACCATGAATGGAGCTTACAGGAATGGAAGTTGCTCTGGGTGAGTCTGAGTGAGCGATGAGTAAATGTGAGGGCCCGGGACATTATACTACTGTAGACTTTATAAACACTGTATAGTTAGGTTGCACTAAGTGTATTTACAACTATTTTTCTTTCTTCAATAATAGCCTTAACTATAATGTTTTTACTTTAAAATACTTTAAACTTTAAAAAATAATTTTAATAATAACACTTATCTAGAACACAAACACATTGTACAGCTGTACAAAAATATTTTCTTTCTTTATATCCTTATTCAATAATCTTTTTTTTCTGTTTTAAGTTATTAATTTATTTATTTTACTTTTAAACGTTTTTTGTTAAAAATGAAGACACAAACTTACACATTTACCTAGGCCTACCCAGGGTCAAGATCCTCAGTATCCCTGTCTTCCACTTCCACATCTTGTCCCCCTGGAAGACCTTCAAGAGCAATTCCATGCATGGAGCTGTTGTCTCCTGTGATAACAGTGCCTTCTTTTGGAACATCTGCAGGACCTAAATGAGGCTGTTTTTACAGTTAGCTTTTTTTTTTTTTTGTATGTGTAGAAGAAATACACTTAGAAATAATGATAAAAATATAGTATAGAAAATACATAAACAGTAACATATTTGATGTTTACTATCATTGCCAAGTATTATGGACTGTACATACATACTTTGTATGATTGGCAGCACAGTAGATTTATTTGCACCAGCATCACACCAACACGTGAATAATGCTGTGTGCTAAGATATTACATCATTAGGCAGTAGAAAGTTTTCAGCTCCATTATAATGTTATGGGGACACCAGTGTATATGCAATCTGTTGTTTATTGAAACATAATTAGGTGATGCATAACTATTACATTATCTTATATATTAGACAATATGGAATATTGAAGATTCTTGAGAGGATCGACATGTTTAAAGTTATGTTAAAAGTTTAGCCTCATTGAGGGCTGGGTGTGGTAACTCACGCCTGGAATCCCGGCAGTTTGGGAGGCCGAGGGGAGCGGATCACCGTAGGTCGGGAGTTTGAGACCAGCTTGGCCAACATGGCGAAACCCCATCTCTACTAAAAAAAAAATACAAAATTTAGCCAGGTCTGTAATCCCAGCTACTCAAAATATATTTCGTTAGGGAACAACCATCTTATTATTATATGCTCTTTATTAGATTACATAAAAATAAATATGATATATAAATTTATATTATATAGTATTAATATAACATATTAATGCACATAAATATATTTTTGTTGTTTTAGAGGAATTCCGGGGAAGAAATGTGGTACAATCATACTTACAGCAGAGGAATTAAACTGTTGCAGGGTAAGTGAATATTTCTTTTGTTTAGAAAACACTTCCATACTTCAAATGCTATATCTAAAATTGTACTTAACTAATTAATTTTTAAGTAATTGTAGCAAAAATGTTATACAATTTTATAATCCATAAAATATCATTTTAGATACTTCACCCTATGACCAGAGAGACTGTATTTCATAGTCCAAAAAGTATAATCAGTTATTTTAATAATCTTTTAAGGAATTGAAAGTATTAAAATAACACCTAATATCAATACTGCTTTTTAAGCATTAGTATAAGGAATCATCCGTTATACCAATCAGTTCAATTACTGTAAAACTTTTGAAGATTTGTGTGTAATCCTGAAGGAATATTTCTTGACATTTGCATTTACCCCATTTGTATAACATACTTTCCCCAATTTTTCTAATTTAATTAATTCAGAATTTATATTACTTCCATCTCTTGTTAGCTGGGGAAGTCCACATTTGAAGAAAGGATCAGCTGCCACTCCATCTAGCAGTATGACTGCATAGAGTGCATACTCTATATTTTTAGAAGATTGTTACTTTTAGTTGTGATTTGCTGATGCTCATTGACTCATGTTTAATGATTTCACTGTTGTCAAGAAATGGGAAGATAACTCCACACTGAAAGTAACGATGGCCAGCTGAATCTGAAGTCAATATTGTCTGTTTAATGTGGGCCAACAGATCTCTGGGAATTGGTATTTCCAGAGGAAACAAGTTTTCCTTAGATTACCTCTAGTGCCCTTTATTTTTAATTGCTGCTTGATCATAGGAACAGAAACTCACCCAAACTAACAAAAGCTTAACACTTTGACACTGACCATAGTTTTTATAGAGAGAGCCATAGTTTATTTTATTATCTCAAGAAGTTGTCTTTTTAACTTTTAGATAAATTCTGTGGGCTTGTTTACATAATACATTTCTGATAGGACATGTTGGCTCATGCCTGTAATCTCAGCACTTTGGGAGGCCAAGGTGGGAGGATCACTTGAGTCCAGGAATTCAAGGCTGCCGTGAGCTATTGTTTCACTGCACTCCAGCCTGGGCAACAGAGAAAGCCCCTGTCTCAAATATATTTGTATATATAGTATATCTCTCAAATGTAGATACATGATCAATAGATAGATTAGATAGATAGATAGATAGATAGATAGATAGATAGGTAGCTGAGATAGTATGCTCAGGGAATCATATGATATTACTTGTCAGCAAATGATAGAAACTGGGTATTACAACTGATTACATACCTATGGGATTCTGGGGGCGGGGGTAGAACAGTGAGATAACAATAGGAACTATAATAACAGGTGAGTGGAAATAATTAAACACTAATGTTAGAATTTAAGTCATTTAAAATAACATGTAAATTGAAGCCTTCCTATTGTTGTGCTCATTGTCTTTGTCCCCCGGGCATGTCACGGTCATATCAGTCTCAGTTTTCTCATCTATAAAATACCCAAACATGCCCACATATATTGCTGTTAAAGACTATCAGACTCAAGTTAAGTTTTGGTTTTGCTACTAATTTGTACTTTATCTGATCAAGACACTTGACTACTTACTCTGAGTTTACTTTTCATGTTTGAAGGGCAAAAAAAAAACAAAATATGTGAACTAATCACTAGACTATTTTAAAAAAAAATCTTCCAGTCCTGACAATCAACTAGCATAACATTAAGTTTGATACTATAATGTACATAAAAGTAGTATGCATATACTAAGCAATGCCTTAGAAAATATAGCAAATTTATTTAAATGCAGAGATATTACCTATCATCCTATTTTTTTTAGTTAAAATGACACAATGATTCTTTTAAATTATATTATCTGATCATCATTTATATTTCTGGTCTCAATTTGTAAATGTTTAAGATAATATAGGCTTTGTATTAGGAAAGAAAAAAGGAAGTTCACAGTCAATAAGATACATGTTCTTTATGGTGATATTTACATGCTATTTTGTCAAAATCTTGAGTTTATTGGGCATATTTTGTGTAAATATGTCATGAATACAGTATTATCAATTATATTTCAAAATAGAACCAAGATACCAAGACGTAGGCTGGGTATGGACAGGCTGCATCCTAAATATCTTCCACTTTCAGTTCTAGTCTCTTGTTGGAAGAGCCTGGAAAATTCTTTTACCAGGCCCTCGTAAATGAAAGGGAATGTGTCGTTTAGTGGTGTAGGTATTTTTATCCCTTTTTTTACAATTAATTCAAGAACATCTGGAATTATCTTTCAATGAGTCAACATGTATTTCTCATACTTAGAAATTATAGATCTAATATTTTTATCAATATTGTTTAAAATCTTGGTGTAGCTTCATCTTATGTTTTCTATGTCCTAATTCTTGGCTAGAGCCTTATTGATCATCAGCATCATTATTAATACTAATAAACTTGAAATAGTATTTCATTATTATGTTAGTATAGTAGAATGCGCAAGTGTACTCAAAGCAATGTTCATAGTTACTTCAGAAGAATCAATGATTTTTAAATTTATGCTTTAGAGAACATTAAAAGTATGGGCATTACTATTTATAATGTTGAATGCAATCATTTTAATTCACCTACAGCATCATAAAAATCTATACTTTTTTTCTTTAAAACAAGTTGTCAGTTATTAACTTGTGCAATGAACATAGGCTTTGGAGTCAGGTCACCTACATTTTAGTTTTGCCTTTTTCACTATTTAGCTGAGTGAGGTTATATTTTTGGAGCTTTAATTTATGCATTTATAATATGACAATTTTTTTAAACTAGTTTATTAGGTATAATTGGCATACAAATATCTGCACATATTTAATGTATACAGCATGGTGAGTCTGGAGATAGGTATATATCCATGAAACCATCACCATATAATCGATGTCATAAATGTATTAGTCACTTCCAATGATTCCTCCTACCCTGCTTATTTATTATTAATATTTTTGTGATAATAAACCGCATAAGATTTACCCTCTCAGCAGATTTTTAAATATACAGTACAGTATTGTTAACCATAGGTACCATACTGTATATAGTAGATCTCTATGACTTATTCATCTTGCATAACTGAAATTTTGTGCTCCTTGATAATACCTTCCAGTTTCTTCTTCCCCTCAGTCCCTGGAAACCATCATTCTACTCCCTGCTTCTATAATTTTGACTGTTTTAGAATCCTCATGTAAGTTACAACATGTAGTATTTATCTTTTTGTGTCTGGCTTATTTCACTTATACAGTGTTTTCCAGGCTCATCTATCTTGTTGCAAATGGACAGATGTTCTTCCTTTTTAAGGATGAATAATATTTGATTGTTTTATATATATATGTGTGTGTGTGTGTTTGTGTATAAATTATATAAATGCATTTTCTGTATCCATTCATCTGTTGATAGACACTTCATTTGCTTCAGTGTCTTGACTTATTTGTGAATAATGCTAGAATGAACATGGGAGTTCAGATATCTCTTCAAGATACTGATTTCAGTCTCTTTCTTTGTATATATACCCAGAAGTGGGATTGCTGGATTATATGGTAGTGCTGCTTTTAATTTTTGAAGAACTTCCTACTATTTTCCACAGTGGCTGCACTAATTGCATTCCTACCAACAGTGTACAAGGGTTTCCTTTTCTCTGCATCCTCACTGATACTACTTCCCGTTGTGTTTTTTTTTTTTTTTTTTTTTTTGATAGTAGGCATTCTAACAGGTGTGAGCTAATCTTTTGTATGCATTTGCATTTCTCTGATGATTGGTGATGTTGAACATATGTTGAGCATATGTTGAGACATATGCTTATTCAGGTTCTTAGCACATTTTTAAATTGAGTTGATTTTCTATTTTTCATTTTATATATTTATAGTTTTGCAGTATTTTGAAGATTTGTAGGAGTTCCTTATATATTTTGGAAATTCACCTTTATGGTATACATTAGCTTAGTCCATTTTGAGTTGCTATAAAAGAATATCTGAGCCTAGGTAATTTATTTTTAAAAAGAAGTTTATTTATCTCACTCTTCCACCAGGTGAGAAGCTCAAGAGCATGGTACTGGCTTGTGGTAAGGGCTTTCATACTGTTTCACAATGTGGCAGAGAAAGTGAAAGTGGAAGCAGACATTTGTGAACATAGGGAAACCTGAGGGGCACCCCAGCTTTATAAAAACCCACTCTCAAAAGAATAAACTCATTCTGAGAGAATTAATCCAGTCTCACTCAAGACTGTGAAAGCAGCACCTACCTATTCATGAGGGATCAGCACCCATAACCTAAACACCTTCCATGGGGCCCCACCTCCCAGCACTGTCATACTGGCAATCAGATTTCGACATGAGCTTTTGTGGGGACAAACAAGCCATAGAAACCACAGCATATTTTCTCCCATTCTGTAGGCTGCCTTTTCATTCCGTTGATTGTTTCCTTTGCTGAGCAGAAGCTTTGTAGTTTGATGCAGTCCCACGTGTATTTTTGCTTTTGTGGCCTATGCTTTTGTATCATATCCAAGAAATAATATCCAAGGCCAATATCACAAGGCTGTATGTTTTCTTCTAAAAATGTGAATATTATTAATACTTCCTTTAGATGGATACTCTACAGGAAAGAAATGGTAGCATTTAAGAGATGTACAGGTTCACGCTTGTAATCCCAGCACTTTGGGAGGCCGAGGCAGGCAGATCACGAGATCAGGAGATCGAGACCATCCTGGCTAACATGGTGAAACCCCGTCTGTACTACAGATACAAAAAATTAGCCTGGATGGTGGCAGGCACCTGTGGTCCCAGCTACTTGGGAGGCTGAGGCAGGAGAATGGCGTGAACCTGTGAGGCAGCTGCAGTGAGCCAAGATTGCACCCACTGGGGGTGGGCACCCCCAGCCTGGGCCGACAGAGCAGACCCGTCCCAAAAAAAAAAAAAAAAAAAGATGTAGGTCCATAAAATTATACAAATGTTTATTTGTAGTGTAATAATCCTAATTATCTCAATTAATTTTGAGACAGTTTTATTCAAATGCAAATTTTATACTTAATTAAATGCCACAATAAAAACTAATGTAGTTTAGAAGTTATAGTGGGAGTGTATCTTCACTTAGTATTTTTTTTTTTAAAGACAGGGTCTTACTCTATTGCCCAGGCTGAAGTACAGTGGCACAATTATGGCCCACTGCAGGCTTTGAACTCCTGGGCTCAAGTGATTCTCCCACCTCAGTCTCCCTACTAGCTGGGACCACAGGCATGCACCACCACACCTGGCTAATTTTTTTTTTTTTTAGTAGAGATGTGGTCTCGCTGTGTTGTCTGGGCTGGTCTTGAACTCCCAGACTCAAGTGATCCAAGCCCCTCTTGCCCTCCCCAAGTGCTGGGGTTACAGGCATGAGCCACTATGTAGTATTTTAAAAGTAGTAGTATTTTATGTAGTATTTTAAAAGTAGTTTAAAATTTTTCATAAAGAATATTTTTTGTTTTTATTGATTGATTCAACAGTGTTTACAAAATGTTATTATGTCATTGGAGTGAATGCTTAGAATAGAATAGCAAGAAAAAAATAGTACAAAACACAACACCACAACCCCCAACCCTGGTCCTTGTTTTTAATGAGCACAGAGTTTGTGAAAAAGAGAGACATTAGTCGGCTGACTATTCAGGTAATATATGTCGTGGTATGTGCCAAGTGATTCAAATATATTATGAGAGTACAGTAGGGATCTAATTTCTATTAAGCCTTGGGGGGATCACTGGGCCTCTTTGAGAAAGTGGCATTTAAGCTAAGACCTAAAGAAGAAGTAGCATTTGCCAGCCCCAGGATAAGAATTCCAGCAGACACAGCTGTGTAAGTTCCTGAGGTGGGAAAGGCACGTGTGGGTCTGATGTGAGATGGTCAGGGGTGAGCAGTGGGAGATGATTGAGCTAAAACATTGCCAGATGAAGGTGGAAAAGGCTGGTAGAGCCCATTTGATGTTGGCCTTTGCGGATCATGTTAATGGTTCTGCATTTTTCCTAAATGCAAGGGAAGGCCTAAAAGCATTTTACGTTGTGAGCAACATGAGTTTTACATGTTTCAAGAGCCTTACTCTGTCTGCTGATGGAGAATGGATTAGATACATCAAAGAATGGAAGTGGGAGTAAGGAATAAATGTCGCTGAACATGTCTGGGTGAGAAATAAGATTGAACTGGACTGAGGTGGTGGCAGCAGAGCCAAAGTAAAGATTTGAGCAAAACTTTAGTGGTAAATGGTGCAACTGGTGGTGGATTGGATAAAGGATCAGGAAAAGAGAAGAGTCAAGGATGGCTTCCTTGGGCACTTGAGTGAATGACAATGCCACAAATTGAGCTGGGAAGATTATACGAGAAGCAAATTTATGAATAGACATTAGATGTTCAGATTGGAACATGTTAGAAGTGCCTGTGAAACATCCAAGTGGCTTTATTCAATAGAACGTTCCTTATATGTGGAGTATTAAAGACAGGTCTTAAAAATGTGTTAGGTGACATTAAGCATAAGGCATAAAAACAAAACAAAACTTTGCAGTGATGCTTGTGTATTTCTAAAAGTATATAACTACTTTTCTTCTCAAGGAAGATTTATTTTGTGCTTGATACAAATGTACCACTTAATCCCTGCTAAGTTGTTAACCTGGGCAATTGCAAGAACATTATTTTTCCTAAGGTTATATAATTTTCTGCACTGAAATAAATCTTTATTTTGAATCAGTTACTCATTTTGCAAGCCCTAAGGAGTATAATTTGAAAAATTAAATTTAGTCTTACATTTACCAATAAGCCAATGAAAATTCATGCTTTTGTAATAATACACCTCTGATGTTTTATTCACAATCCATTTGAAATAAACACATTTCATTTATCTATTATGCATTGTAAGTATACAGAATGTTTCTTGGAAGTTTATATTTTGGTCCAGGTGCTTTGGGAGAAATGTGTTAAAGTGTACTCTTTTTCTGCAAGAACAATGTCCTTGGAATGTCCCCAGGTTCTTAGAAAGCCATTCTCTCCCAAGGGCATTTAAATATATACCGAAATGAAAGGGCATTCAAAATAAACAAACCAAACCAAACAACTCGTCCTTTTCAATGCTGCCCTTAATTTTATAATTTGATCACCCAGAATGATTATTTCACTGCTTCTATAATAGATAGTATAGAACTTTTTGATCTTTAAATCTCAAATTTAAAAAGAACATGATATGCTTGAGAGGTTTGAGGTGATAATGATGTCCATATTGTCCTTACCTCTGTTGTCACTATGCCTTGCTAGGATGTATTTCCTGCTCTGTTATAAATGTTCCTCTGATAGAAGTTATCATATCATGCTAAAAGTAAAATCAAATAACACTATACCAATAATTTTGAAAATGGGAAATTAAGAAATCTGACCTTTCCAAGGGTAGCTACTGCCTTGTTCGTTACCCAAGATTCTAGCTTGACTATTGCTTGAGAAATGTTTGCTAAGTAAGAAAATGAATGAATGAATAAGATAACATCATGTTTTGTGTAGTCTTCTGGAATTACTGAAAGGAAATAATTTAAAAATAGGTGTATACTTAGTAAGTATTGCTGGACTCTGCAAGATAAAGAAGTGATGAATAAGATGCTTTTTTAGACATTGTTAACATTTTATCAGGTAATATTCAAAGTTGTAACCTCTTTGTTTAATCTGAATTACTTTGCCACTTCACCTCTTTCCAACATTTTTAGCTTTCCTGTTCAGTTAAAAAACACACAAGCCTGTAATCCCAGCACTTTGGGAGGCCAAGGTGGGCGGACACGAGGTCAGGAGATAGAGACCATCCTGGCTAACACGGTGAAACCCCGTCTCTACTAAAAAAAATACAAAAAAATTAGCCGGGCGTGGTCGCAGGCACCTGTAGTCCCAGCTACTCCGGAGGCTGAGGCAGGAGAATGGCGTGAACCCGGGAGGCGGAGCTTGCAGTGAGCGGAGATCGCACCACTGCGCTCCAGCCTGGGCAACAGACCGAGACTCTGTCTCCAAAAGAAAAGGAAATACACACACACACACACACACACACACACACACCCCACAAAAGTATTTATTTTAATTTTAAATAACAATACATTTTCTACTTTAAAAATGGTTATCAATAATGTGTTATGATACCCTAGCTTGTTTTCCTTCAAATCATGTAGCTGCGAGTGTTTGAGTACATAGAATGATAAAAATGATTGATTTGACATAATAATTAACATGCAAATTGTAATTTAAGTTATAGAAGAAAATTGTTTTAAATGTAGTTACTGATTCGTTATAGTACACTTGTATATGATTAAGAAGGAACTTTCCTGTCCCCATATTATAAACTATGTGGTCTTTCTTATTCCCCATCTAATCATCTAATACATCTTAACATTTGATACATAGTAGATATGTAGTAGAAACTTAGTAAATATTTCTTTAATGAACAGGAATTTGTTTATGTTCTAAAAATGTGTACCTGCATAACTGAAGATGTGAATGAGGATCCTATATTATAAAATTGAGTACCTGGCCTCACCTAGCTTAATACCACTTTTCAAGGGAAAAATATTAAAAGTTTTTGAAAAGTAATAGTTTTGTAACTAGAATAAAATTACCAGCAAAATTTTAAAGTTATATATAGTCCTTTAAAAAGCAATTTTATGTTGTCTAGGATTCTCCCTAACTTGGCCATTTGCATTAAAATAGCAAATATGTTTTCTTGTCAAGTCTTGTTTGTGATCTGCAGTTTCCAGTTATTTATAGCCCAAGTCTTGAACTATTTTATTAATTTTGCTTTTAGGATGCTGTTTTGATGCAATTTTGTGCAAACAAATTGGACAAGAAGGACTTCTTTGGAAAATCAGATCCTTTCCTTGTATTTTATCGAAGTAATGAAGATGGCAGGTAGATTTATCTTTTATGCATTTTACCTATATGGTAATGATGATACTTGAATTACGATTATTTTTCTCAAAGAAGCTCATTAAATTGATTAACGAAGTAAAATAGTTTGAGATTTTAAAAATTGATGTGATTTTTGCATCTCAAAATGATGTGCAACTTTATAAACATTTTATGTTTTGTCTGATACTTAAAATGAAACACTTCTAGTTTCAGAGAAATATTTCCTCTTTACTTGTTATAAAATTATAACATTGACTAAATAGTTTAGAAGAATTATATTTTGTGAAAACCTGAATGCTGAAACAAATATATTTTGTTATAGATTTGAACCAAAACCCTTTTCTTAGAGAAGGATGTGGAGCTTATGGGGTTTTTTTTTACCAATAATATCTGAGTTTAACTTTCAATAAAAATGTTCATTATATTCTAGTAATTTGAATACTTTTGCCAGTTATGATTAGACTAGTTTCTATAAATTTTGAATGTCTTTATGAGTTATAGACCATAATTTAATATGTATAGCTCTACTATTAGATATATTTGACTTGTTTTTTGTGATTCATATTGTACTTAGTATTTGTGAGAATGTTTAGTTGTTAATAATATGGCTAATTTCTGTTGTCTAGATTTAAATAATAACCTTGCTACTTAATAGCTATAGTACTATGGCAAGTTTTTAATCTATGTGAGATTCCATTTTCTCCTCACCTGTAAAATGGGGTAGTAATCATAGCTACCTCACAGGGTTGTTGATCAGACTAAATTAGTTACTACACAAAAAATTTTCTAAGTTTTTCTGACACATAAGAGGAACTTAAGCGTTAGCTAATATTATTATTATGTTATAGTTAATTTTTTTTGTTTTTTTAAACTGTGTAATATATCAGCTAAAGAGAACATGTTATTTGGAAATTAAAAATGAGGGGAATAGAATGGGAAAAATGTTACTCTTATATATGAAACTATACAATGTATTATTAGTAAGTATAAAATGTTGCATAATATAGAAAGTTTGCTATTCAAAGTGAATGCACTGGCCTGTTTAAAATGATGGTTTACTTATTGGGAGATGTTTGCTGATGCAGCTACTGAGCAACTGTTAGATATATTTGCTATAGTGTTATACTGTTAGATTTTGTGTATTTCCCTTCTTTTTCAGTGGTAAAAATGTTAGAGTGTCATATGCATCTGAACACTAATTTTATTCATATGAAAAATGTTAGAAAGTGAAGAAAATAATATTTGCCAGGCGTTTCAAAAACAGAGGAAAATCTCAAGAATGATTCCGAATTTCTTGAATGAAAATGGTCTTATGAACTACTTGGTCCCTGAATTTTCTATTTTTATTCTTATTAGTTTTCTTTATCAAGATTAGTTGTACAATTGTAAAATTTCACTTTATCACACATCTAATTCTCCTAGTGATACTTTTATTAGAAAATGTATTGTGCTTCTAAAAATGATGATGTTCACGGCCAGGCGCGGTGGCTCACGCCTGTAATCCCAGCACTTTGGGAGGCAGAGGTGGGCGGATCACAAGGTCAAGAGATCGAGACCACCCTGGCCAACATGGTGAAACCCCGTCTCTACTAAAAATACAAAAAATTAGCCGGGCGTGGTGGCAGGTGCCTGTAATCCCAGCTACTTGGGAGGCTGAGGCAGGAGAATTGCTTGAACCTGGGAGGTGGAGGTGGCAGTGAGCCAAGATCGTGCCATTANAAAAAAAAAAAAAAAAAAAAAAAAAAAGGTGTTCACTCATTAAATAAAATCTAAATATTAAGAAAAATACATCTAATCCAAAAATGTCAACTAGTTTGAAAAAACTATTTTTAAAAGTTGGTGAATCTCATTTCAGAAAACTTTCCATTTATATTTACACACAGAAACCTAGTTTGCAGCTTGATCCAGATATTTTATGTATGTATACGCACGCATATGCTTTGTTGTATTTTAAATGTATGCAGATGCTTTTACGCCTCACTTTTGTCTCTATTTTAACTGCAAAGATTCTAGCTTTATTTTAAATATTTTAAAATATGGAACTCATTCAAAATTGCCTAATACCTAGTGTATGTGTTACTTATTTCATAAGAAGGGAAAACTTAATTTCTACTGGAAGTTTTAATTAAAAGCCTTCATACTGTATGATCTTATACTCTTATATTCTTTCTTTGACATTTATTTAGTAACTTAACATTTATTTATGATTGGGTAATAATTTTCCTTTGGAATAGCCATTTTTGGTAAGTGGCCTCACTTAAAGTATCCTAATACCAGTTATTTAATAAAATACATTTTATAATACTATTTGTAACACACACACATAATATTTATATAGAAATACTTCCAAATGTTAGGAAAAGCTACACTGGGCTCCTGGCAGAAATTTTATGAGTTACACCAGGACTGGAATTCTTACCAGTGAGGTTTTCCTGTGTATATGGTATCTAATACATTAGAAATAAGAATGGTTAATAGGCAACAAAAGACTACCTGCCTCATAAATAGCTCAGTAAGAAGGACATGCCTTCCCTGAGAGGAAATGTTTCAAATGTCAAAACTATTTAATTATTGCAGCTGGTGACACTAGGAATATAAGAGAAATTTTGATTTAACCATAAGCAAAGAGGCCAAAAGGCAGTAGATGGTTGAACATGTTGGTCTGAAGGTGGTCAGTTGGTCTGTCAGTCTAGTCTCTCTCTCTGTCTCTCTTTTTCTCCCTTTTCTCTTTCTCTTCCTGTCATCTATCTATCATCTATTTAGCTATATCTATCATCATACCAAAGACTTGCTATATATTAGAATATGATACAAGAGAAATTTCCTTTGTAGATCTTTAAGAACTTATTGCATTTTTATGAATGGATCTTAATGAATATATTGTTTGTTTCTTAAACAAACCAACGTAGAGCTCTGCCTTCCCTCTGTGATTTGTTTTCTATGAATTTTTCTTAACAATTTTTTCGTACCTTTGCCTTTTCTGTGTTCTGAGCCCCTACAGCCCTCCCTCACCTTCCCCTATCCACTTTGATTTTCTTCCTCTGCTTTAGACATCTTCATTACCCTTCAAGAGTCTTCTCTGTCTGCCCCTCTGTCTTACTTGTAATACCTTTTCCCCCAGTGACTCCTAAATTGCTTCAGGTGAGTCAGCTCTGAGAACATTTGACCACAGATACATTTTCCTGGGCTCTAACAATTTAGTGACATGAGTTTCCTTAGGTGGGTGAGAATACTCCCAGGAAGGAGAAGGCACTAATGCCATAAGTCTTGTGGTAAAAACTTGATCCTTTCATAAAGTATTATGTTTCTATCTTATCTCTTAATAGAACCAAATCCCTCTTGTTTGAGAGTAGGAAAATGAACTTGAAGACCTACCAAAGGGTGGATATTTCATTGTGGGGGTTACGGGCAGTATATTCACTATGGTATTTATTAATATTTTCATGTGTCAATACTGTTAGATACTTGCATTTGAAACACTTCATGACTAAGGTCTTGATGAAGATTGGGTTTATTGTTTCAGTGAAGATTACTTTAAATGTTTCTAGCTCAGAAACTGTTGCATAACATGAAGGAAGAACATTTCGAGGAGCTGACTGATGTCTTCAGATTGAATCATTTTGTGGAAATGAGACTGGAATTTGAATCAGAAAACCGAGCTTAAGGCTTCATGAATTCTGTCCCATATTGTGAATCACTGTCTTCCTTCCCTTAGGAATTCTTTAGATATATAGAACCAGTAGTTTCAATAAAGAAAGAACCCACACACTGACTGGTCTTTCTATAGATTCATGATGTGATGGTAAACTTAAATGGGCCCTTGGGGCTCCTGAGGAATTCTACTCCTTTTTCTTAGTCTGTGGACATTTTCTTTATCCCAGACACTTTATCATTTATGTCTCATCCTCTTTCTTTGCTCATTGTTATGCATCCTCTTTCATAAGAAAGTGGTGGCAATTGGAGAGCTTCCTCATGATCCCACCACAACATCAACCCATGTACTCTGCCTTCCTGAATGTTCTTGCAGAATGACTATCTGGCCTTTCAAGGGCAGCTCCTCCACTGATGCTCAGGATCCCATCTACTCTTACCTGCTTAAAAGACATTGCTCCTGGTTGGGCGCAGTGGCTCACGCCTGTAATCCCAGCACTTTGGGAGGCTGGGGCAGGTGGATCACAAGGTCAGGAGTTCAAGATCAGCTGGGCCAAGATGGTGCAACCTCGTCTCTACTAAAAATACAAAAATTAGCTGGGTGCAGTGGCAGGCGCCTGTCATCCCAGCTACTTGGGAGACTGAGGCAGGAGAATTGCATGAACCTGGGCGGCAGAGGTTGCAGTGAGCCGAGATCGCGCCACTGCCCTCCAGCCTGGGCAACAGACTGAGACTCCATCTCAAAAACAAACAAACAAACAAAAAAACATTGCTCCCACCTTTCTGTCATGCATCAGAAGTGGCTTCCTTTCTACCAGATCTTTTCCTTTAGCAGACAAACTTGCTGTTATTTCTTCCATCAAGAAGTAACAACAAGAACAATGAAAACCTTTCCTGTGATTAATCTTTTCTTTTTCCTTAAATTATTCTGATTTTTTTCTTTTTCTTCACAGCTAGACTAAAGAAAAGTTTACACAGTGTGCCTCAGTTTCTCTTCTCTTTCTTAAACTCACTCTAAAACCAGGTTTTTCTTCTCAACACTCCAACAAAACTGTTCTCAAAGTTGCTGGTGACCTTCATATCCTTAGGGACCTATGGATATTTTTCACTCCATCAGCATGTCACCACAATTTTTACAGAGATTGTTTACAAAACAGCTTTAGGATTTATTGAATTTTCAGTTTGCTTTTGGTAAATTTATTACAAAGTAGATTATGGTGAGGTGATCTTTCAGGTTTTAAAATCACATATCTCTTTTCATGAAGTGATGTAGCAGCAACAGTGGGACTGACTATTCTGAACAAAAGGTAAATAGAGGAATGACTACTAAAACAATAGATCAATTAAAATAGTCAAATCATGCAAATAACTGAAAACCTTTTTTCTTTACAGTTTTACAATTTGTCATAAAACAGAAGTTGTCAAAAACACTCTAAATCCGGTATGGCAAGCATTCAAGATCTCGGTCAGAGCATTATGTAATGGAGACTATGACAGGTAAGAAGGATAGTTTATTCAAAAATCTTCAAATAACTTTAAAAAAAATCTACAGTGATTTGGAGAAGTGGCATAAGTTGGCTAATTAAAATTTGGTTAAACTTAACTTTCCAAAAATGAAAATATGTAAATGCAAAAATACATTGAATATTAATTTTAAATTTTAATTTATTCAAAATTTATTTCAGAATCTTCATTGCCTTAAGCCTTTGCCGTGGTACGATCCTTCTAGAGTGGAACAAGTAGGAAAACAAAAGTTGCAACACTATGCTTAGATGTATTATCAACCCTGAAATACTCTTGAAAATGTTATTTGGCATAACTCATGATTGCTGACTCAAAAAAGTTCCATAGTTGTAGCACAAGAGATTTTAATGTTTCACAATTACCTGGGTAAGGTGGGCCTGAGGATTCTCAAACAATATACCTGAAGATTTCTTAATATCCAGGTTTTTTTTCTAATGAAACTTTCATCCCAAAAGAAAAGCAAATAAAAGTAAAATCTCAATCTTTAGTTTGTTACATGTGATAGAAAAATAGTTTCATTAACCCATATCATAGAACTATTGATTACCAATATGTTACTAAGTTTACTTTGAAATTTATCATGCTACTTGACTATCATTCTTTTCATTTAATAAGATCATATCTGTATTTAGCTGGACTCATTTTTTCCTAAGAAAGTTCTTAGAAAAGTTGTTAAGAAAGTTCATAATGTTCTTCCTGATTAACAGCATCAGTCAGCATCACCTGGTGATCTCACAGAAATTCAAATTATCTGGCCCCAATGCAGACCTACTTAATCAGAAACTCCAGGAGAGAGGTCCAGTAATCCATGTTTGGACGAGTGCTCCATATGATTCTGATCTATGCTGAGTTTGAGAAACACTGCTCCAAGACAGTGATTTTCAAGAGTGGAGAAGTGGGTGCATACCATCCCTTTGGGGGGCTCTATCAAACTGCACCTGCTTCCCCTGTAGACTCTTCTTACTCTCTTTAAGGAATCAGTGAAGATTTTAGAAGCCTCTTTTACGATACGAATTAGATTATAGTAATGAAATTAGCAAAATTAACTTCAAATTCATATGTAAAATCTATAAGCATACACTGTTTTATCTAAAAAAAATCAACTTATTTTTAAATTCTCATCCATACATTATTTTGATCTTACTAAGTAACTTTATGTTTTTCTTATGTACAGAACAATCAAAGTAGAGGTGTATGACTGGGATCGAGATGGGAGGTAAGACTTTTCTTATCTTCTTACTCTTGAACTGGGTGTACTTTAAGAGGCACATACATTGAAATGGCCACATTTTTAAATTGTAACTTTTAGATTGCATATTTGTTTTGTTTTTCCAAATGTTACTGATGCATTTACATGAAATGTTAAGGATGAGCATATTTTCTCCAACCTCGAGATGAAAATAGAGGTTTTCTTATTTCCAGTAACTTAGTAAAATTTTCAACTTAAATCTGATAATTATAGATGTCTAGTTTTATAGCTGTAATGAGTATCAAATTTCTGCATCTCACACTTTCTCTGAACATTTCTATAACATTGATATCCCATACTGTTCAAGGGAACAGAAGTAAGCATTGCATTCACCACCCAACTCTGCC
>NW_016803895.1:507141-539135 GCF_001698545.2 Rhinopithecus bieti | reverse complement strand
ACTGTTTAAGAGAACAAAAATAAATATTGTATTCACCCCCCACCTCTCTCTATATATATATATATATATATATATATGTATATATATATATATATATCATACAACAAAACTCAAGAATTGTGTCTGGTCATTGTCAAACAAATAGTTGTTCAGAGCTCTGCAATCACTGTAGTCCTCTGCATATCAAAGTAGATATTAAAGACTAAAAGAGAAGAAACACACTACTTTTTCTTTTTTAAGCATATTTTGTTTCTACTGTCATCTATGTAGGATGATGATGAGATGTTTGTAAAGTGATCTTAAGCCAAGGGACCCAGAAATGCTCAAAACCTATTTTGCCCTAGACTACTGCCTGAAAGGGCTGAATATGCAGATGTCAAGGAAGAATGATAAATAGGAAAGCAAAGGGTACTTTTAATTTTTCAATTGATGTGTGTCCTAAACTCAAATCCATAGCTCACTGATAAATGGAGCTGAAACATGCGGTTAAAGCTAAACAATGCTTTTCTCTCCGCATCATGTACAAGCCAGAAACCAACCCCAAAGGGATGAAAGTGCCTGGATACCTGAACACTCCTGTGAATACAGGAACAAGTTCAAGAAGGCTGGCCTGTGCTGAGGGGGCACCCCCTTCTCATCCCTTCTGCTGCATAGGCAGAAAGTTGCTCAGTTGGAGAGCCACATGCCATCATGTGTATGACACTTGCCAATATGCCTACTGACAAACACGGTACAATAAGTGTCCTGGAATTTGATGCAAATAGTATTTTCTTTTCTTTCAAGAAGTGATAAGAGAAGATGGGGAGAGAAGTGGAGATTACTGTTCCACACTTTAGCTGCTACCAAATAAGTATATAAGACTCAAATATTTCAGTCTTTAAGTTGTATCCCAAACATTATTATGAAAATGAGTTATAACACAGATTTGAAGTTTGCTCTTAGAGATAACGTCATAATAATACATGCTATGCTACTGATCTTTACATTTCTGCCAGGTATTCATTTGATTAGTGTATTATTTAGTTCTATGTGCATTCTGGAGAAACCTTATCAGAAAACCTTCTATTTTTCCATAGGGAGTTATGCTCCATTGCGTTATTAAACTTGATTAACTGAGAAAATGAATTTTGCTGCTCAGAATAACAGAAAAGGAAGTAATGCCAATCTGAGTAAAGGACTTTATGCCCTGTATTATATACCCTATTTTCTATTTTAATTGTGAATAGGCAAAAGTGGTGGCTTTTCCCTAGTAATTTTTAACCAGGTTCCCGTTCAGAAACAAAAAGTGCAGCTCGCTGCCAGAGCTCCTTTAATTTTACATAAACACAATCCTTGAGGCTGAAGCACATCTGACTGATTTTCAGTTTGAAAATATAAAACCTGTTTTTGGAGTTATTTCTAAATAGAACTTGTCTCTAATCCTAATGTAACAGAAATGTATGTGATATTACATTAGAATTAGAGATGAGTATTTTTGGGCACATGAGAAATGGCTTAAAACTTTGGGAAATGGTTTTAATTTAACCACTAATAAATAAGGGGTATAAATTTAGGTTTCATCCACATTCATAGATGTTCAATCCTAAATTTGCTGAAATTATAGATATTATAATGTCTTCCTTCAAATGGTGAGTTTCTGTGACTCTCCTATTGTCTCCAATCTATTTCTGAGCCACAAGAATTTTGAATAGCCTTGAAGATCAGAATTACCTTGGAATTTAATTATCTTTTTTCCTGACTTGAGCACTTTGAGCATTCCTATTCAGGATATGATTTATTGAAAGTTTCTAACATGCCAGGTATTCTCTAAGCATTTTTAATGTTATTCTTTATTTAATTTTCACAATAAATGATAGGTACTACATTAATTACCTTTTACAGATAAAGAAACTCAGGCAAAGAAGTAACTTGCCTAAAGTCACAAAACTAATCAATGGTGGAACCAGGGCTTGAACCCTGGCAGTCTACTTCCAATAGTATATTCATAACTATTGCACTGTCTTTTTTATAGCATTGTAATCGTAATTCTTGGCATTAAGTGAAAGGCTTCAACCTAGACATTGGACTTACTCTGTGCTACTTTAATGTGATAGTTGTGAAGACTATAAGGAAAATTTAAGAAACAATCTAACATAATTTTTTTTATTGTCTGAAATTGTATATTGTCTGGAAAAGTGGATAAAGCTTTTCTTGGTAACAGTTTTTATGTAACTAGAAGTTAGGTAGAAAGAAATGAGTATTACAGACTCTGAAAGAATCCTAATAGACATTGAAAGAACCAGTAAAATGTAAAAAAGAGGTGGCTTAGATTAAGCAAATGAGAGCTATAATAAGAGCAAGAATAGAGAGAGAGAGAGAGAAAGCAAGAGTTCGTTCACAGAGGATTTGGGCCATTAGATAGGAAAAATATTTTTCAACAAGAAATAGTAATTTACTTTTGAGACATCAGTTTTAAAAGCAAAGAAACTATTTAGATATTGAGATTTGATCAGCATATTTTGTCATTGGGTTATCAACTGCCTGGGGGGGAAGATGGGCGGTGCTGGAGGATATATTGATGTATTTTTAAATACTCATTTTACTATATCATCATTAACAACATATTCAAAAGAAGTCTAAAAAGTTAAAGACTGAAAATAAAGGGGTGAGATTGGGAGGGGAAAACATCATTAGGTGAAATTTAAACATTCCTTGGAAATGAATTATATGATTAGTAGAATAATTAGGGGAATGGATTGTAATTTTGTAAGTGTAAGTTTAATACCTTTTAATGTTTAAGTGCTCTTTTATTAATCCAAAATAGATCTGTATTTTAATGTAGAAAATTTAGTGTATAATTCTACATAATACATTTTCACCAAGAAACCATTTTCAGTGTTAGCAAAATGATCAGTTTGTGGATGCCATATAAAAGAAAATTTAAAATAATTCTTGATAACCCTTGTTAATGTCAATAACATGTCTTATGTATGAAATTTGAAAGCGTGCATTATCTCCAAAAAAATAATACCTAAAGTTTTTTAAAATCCAATCCAGACATTAATTTTATAATTTAATAATAATGATAACTGTGGATTATTATACAAATTGATATGAAGCTTATGATTATGTGTGGTCTAATAACATGGTTATTACACTTTTTACATTTTTTTATCTGACAAATTTGCCCAATATAGATTTTTTTTAAAAAATTGAAGTGACTATGATAGGACTCATTATATTTCACAACATAATGATCAACAGAGACTGTTTCCTATTACTTATTTTTGTATTCCTGCCATCATTAGTATTTGTCCTAAATCCTGTACATGTGTCATTTTTTACCCTATTTGTTGATCCAGAACTTTTAATTCTTCTTCTTAAAAAATGTTATTTGCTTAGTGGATGTTTTTTGACAGCTTGGACTAACATTGTCCAGTGGAAATATAATGCAAGTCACATATATAATTTTAAATTTTCTAGTGATAACATTGCAAAGTAAAAATAAACCAGATTAAAGTAGTAATATATTTTATTTAATCTTGTGTTTCCAGAATATTATCATTTTAATATAGAATCAATATAAAATTACTAAGAAGGATTTTACTTTTAAAATACTAAGTCTTTGAAATGTGGTATATATTTTATGTTTGCAGCACATCTCAATTCAGGCTACCTACTTTTGAAGTTATAGCAGCATGTGGCTAGGGGCTGCCATATTAGATGGTACTACATAGACTTTAATGAATCCATGTAATATGCATCATAAGTAACTTTATATCAGATGAAATGTTTGTCTGAATTTAATAGAAGTCTAGGATCTACTCCTTATAAAATGGGGAAAAGCTACTCAGGTATCTGTGTTATTTTGTGTATAAATTTACTCACAGAAAACCAATAAGGCAATGTGCTCTTTCAATCTAGAGAGAATATGTCAGTCAAATATTAAAGTGGCAGCCAGAGCAACAAAACAAGACCCTGTCTCTATGAAAAAAATACAAATATTAGCTGGGCATGGTGGCATGTGCCTGTAGTCCTCGCTACTCAGGAGACTGAGGCAGGAAGATGGCTTGAGCCCATGAGGTTGAGGCTTCAGTCAACTATGATCATGCTACTGCACTCTAGCCTGAGTGACAGTGAGACCCCGTCTTAAAAAAAATAAAAAAACAGTAGAAAATGCTTTACTTGCTTATAATCACATTTTGTTTTACTAGCTAGAGTATTTCAGACAGTTGTGGTAATGATATTCACAGATGGGGCACTTCAGGGACTGGTGTGAAGTCTGATGGCATTTTTTACTGAATTCATCAACTGAAATTAATTCTGTAAGAAACACCTCACAAATCTATGAAGCATACAGAAATGTGGTAATGCTCTGTTGAGCATATAACCAGTTGACATTAAATTAGGTATCTCGAGCTAATCTAGAGTAGAAGAAATACAGTTATCTGTTCCTTTTATTAAAACACATTGACAAGGGTCTGAGAGTTAGAGGCATTGCTTGACCTTGGTATTAATAATCAGTTGAAATGTATTCAATTTTCAACAAGTTAAACCACAATACTAAAATCATTCCTATACTTCTGACTATCTTTTTTTCCGAGATGAGTGGATCACTATTTCTTTCAAAGATGTGAAGGAAGAATATTTAAAGCTCACTTTAACAATTGAAAAGTTCAAGTGCTGAGAGCCTTGTCTTGGTTGCAAAGCAATCAGTAGCGGTATCCTTGAAAAGCTTCAATTGCTTGAAGTTTCTGCAGCTGAATTTGTAGCTTAACTTAAAATTCAGGGAGCATTAGTGGAACAGTGCTGCATTAATACCATGTGGTTGTGATGTGGGACTGATTGTAAATGGGCCACCAAGTAGATTGCTGCCTACCAGAAAAATGACGTTTTGATGAAAAGGCTGTTAGTGAACTGTCCATCAGAAAATCCCCGCTTGTGAACAGGGAGGTAAAAGTTTCATTTTTACCACTCTGTATTTTATCAAATGCAGTCATTTCAATAATGATATTTATTATAATTAAATGCAAACTTCATTTGTCTCCAAAATGCCATACAAATGCTGTCATTTTCTGTTGTTTTCTCAGAAGATGTTTGATCAATGCATTTGATATTTTCATTCTGGGATTATGCATCATCATGACCAAGTTATTCCTTGCCTAGTGCTTAAGAATGTATTTGTGAGTTGTCTAAAACAATAGAACTCATTTAGAAGAAGCATTTGTAAACCTTTTATATTTTTCTTATTTTGTTTCCTCACTTACTCTATGGAATCTTCCCTTAACCGTAACCTACAATTTGCTTGCAGTTAACCCTGAATATCCTAAACCTGTATTTAATAGGCAAGTTTCAGCCTCTTTTTCTTGTTCCCTTACATATCACTTCTTTGAGACTTAAAATGTTGATAAATGGAATTTCATAATCAATATATGATTCACTGACATATCTAGTCTTCCACCTGCTAAAAATACAGGTAATGATTTCTCTCAACTGTAGCTTGTGAATTTTTTGTCGCCTTTCACTTCAGTCTATAATTCTTGCTCTCAAGAAAGACTGATTTAATTTTATATATATCTAGTATACCTGAAGTGGTAATCAGTTTTTAACTTCTGTACATCTTCATGTATTTATGACTCAATAGAAATTATGTTAATTCATTTATGAAGAAATTGTTACTGAGCACTCATTATGTGTTCAACAGTTTGCCAGGTA
The DNA here is from genome assembly GCF_001698545.2 of Rhinopithecus bieti. Lineage (NCBI taxonomy): Eukaryota > Metazoa > Chordata > Mammalia > Primates > Cercopithecidae > Rhinopithecus > Rhinopithecus bieti. The sequence continues at coordinate 533,441 of NW_016803895.1, read as the reverse complement.
ACATGACTTAACTAAAAACTTCAATCTTTATACAACAATATTTTAATTTTATTTAATATGTTTTATATATCTATGTATATCTATTTCTATATATCTATATCTATATCTATATCTATATCTATATCTATATCTATCTCCACCTGCCTACCTTGAATGGTTTGGGATTCTTTCAGATAATGTTTCAGAGGAAAGGCTTTTTCTCATTTTCAATAACATTTTTAAGAAAATTATATTCAACACCAGCCCTTTACTGGAAGATCTTTGCAGGATTTTGGAAAGTGGTATTTCAGCCAGTTTCACTATGCAGTTTTGGTGTTTGTCCTGTGTTCTTCTATCCCACATATTTGCCTGGCCTCACCATTTGGAATGCCCTTCTGTGTTCATTTTGCCTGTTGATATTCTATTCAGGTTCGATTTCAGTGCTGTCATTTGTATGAAAGTTTTCCTTATATATTGAAAGTCCCTCTCTCCTGTGTGTTTACTTTGCCGCTTTGGAATGTTTATCGGCATATCTATCACATTATGACTTATATTGAAGTTATTTGTTTCTGCTTTGTCCTTCATATCACAGTAATCCTCTCCTACCTCTGGGGGAATATGTTCCAAGACCCCCAGTGGATGCTGAAACCATGAATAGTACAGAACTCTTTATATAGCTGTATTTTTCCTATACGTACATACTGACGTTAAAGATTACTTTTTACCTTGGGCACAGTAAGAGATGAACAATAATAGTAAGATAGAGCAATTATAATATCCTGTAATACAAGTTATGTGAATGTGGTCTCTGTCAAAATATCTTATTGTACTGTACTCACCTAACTTACAGGTCGTAGTTGACAGCAGGTACCTGAAACCACAAAACGTAAAACCGTGGTTAAGGGGACAGGGGTAGGGGAGACTTCTGTAATTATAAACTACCTGAAATCAAGGACTGTGTTTTGTCATATTATTCCTCACAATGTAGATTATAGTGCCTTTAATGTAGTAGTTTCTTGCTATGTTACTTCAGTAATACAGAAGAGAGGACTTAAAATAAAGCTCTTATATCTTTCTTTTTCTTTTCTTTTTTTTTTTTTTTTTTTGAGATGGAGTCTCACTCTGTCACCCAGGCTGGAGTGCAGTGGTGTGATCTCAGTTCACTGCAACCTCTACTTCCCGGGTTCAGGTCTCAGCCTTCTGAGTCGCTGGGATTACAGGTGTCTACCACCACGCCTGGATAATTTTTGTATTTTTATTAAAGACAGGGTTTCACCATGTTGACCAGGCTTGTCTCAAACTCCTGAGCTCAATGATCCACCCGTCTCGTCCTCCCAAAGTGCCGAGATTACAGGCATGAGCCACTGCGCCCTGCCAGCTCTGATATTTTTCTGTATCAACAGTCCTCCATCAATACTTATATCCCCTTTATTTTAAATCATGAAATTACCTTAAATAATATTAGAGGTTTTATTTCTCTGGCGAAACTTCAGATAGTGAGTAATTAATTTAGATGTCATTTACTTAGTCTTGTTTTCACAATTTGCATGTATCTTAGATTTTATATTCAGGAATCTATCATCTTTCTTGTCATTCAGATTGCTTACTTTTTCTGCTTTATTCCATATCTAAATACCGATAACTTTCACCAACAGGAGAATTATCAAGTTCAAATCATCAAATACATTTATATTTTAAATTTTTATTTTTAATCACCTTACTATTTAAATTCATCTCCATTAGAATATCATCAGTCAAATTTGGAATATAAATTAAATTCTAATTCTGGTATAAGGTGATATTAGAATCTTATGGCTAGAAGAGGCCTTTAGAGTTAACTCTTTGTTTACCAAGAAGAGATTAAGCATATTTATTGATAATTGATCCTGAATGAGTTATGAATTTCACCACTAAATCTGCCTTTTCTCTCTGAAGTTGTATTCTGTTGTGAGGTTACCAGAGGTGATATTGAAAATATTTTTCTGCCATCAAAATAGATGGGAGCTGTACAATGGGAATAGGGTCCTGGAAGGTCTTTTCTTTGCAAGAGCCAACTTTTTAATTGCTGGATTATGAGGTGGCCCAGGGAGTCCAGGGGTAGGTTCTGGGAAGCTGAGGTAGTAGCCAGGCACACAGAAAATGGTGAGCAGTGACTAGTTATCAGTGGGAGGGTTGATAGATATATTTGTATTTTTATATTTACTTTGGCTTTACTGATTTATATCCCTTGAATATAAGGCCTATGCATTACTATAACCCCAACATTGCAGACTGGAAAGATCATAGTCATATTAACCCTGCCCTTGCTCTCATCCACTAAATCCAATCAATTGCCAACTCTCACATCTGTTAGAAATAAATAATTAAATGTTGCCTCCATTATCACTAGAATGAATGAATTAATTTCCTGAAGTTAATTATGTAATTATTTATACTTTTATGACATGAAAAAATGGAATAAACATAGATGTTTATGAAAAGAGTATAAATATTTGTTACCAGGCTAAATTTATTTTGCAACAATATCACAATTTATACAACAAAATACTGAAGATGAATTTTTAAAAAGTAAACAGATACTGAAAGAAAAGAATAGTAAAGAGAGCAGCATAGTAGTAGAAAGAAGTTTTTACAATGCAGCCTGGTGAAAAAGAAAATAAATCAGAACTAACGATAGCCTGAATAATAGAAATGGTACAAAGTGATATTATAAGGGATTATTGTGAATTAGACAAAATACTCTAGGAAGCTCTGGAATGAGGGCAAGTGGGTGGACCTGAGGTTTTATAAATGTCTGTCAAAAAATCTGAGTTATAAATCCAACTTTCCAAAATAAATAATTTTTTTATCTCCAGTGCCACTATTGCTGAATTAGGATTAACTCTATCACTGAAAATGAACTCAATTTATCTGACAGTGCTAGTTTTTAATTTGGCTTGTAGGCATAATGTAGTATCAAAATTCCTAGCTTTCTAACTCAACATCCCACAGCAACTCAAGCTGAGAATTGCTATATGAAGTCCGCAGATTTAAATATATAAAGCTTTATAGGTAAAATATCATATAACAAAAGTTAAAAGATGATTAGAAAATAAATTGCAACATATATGGTAAAATAAGATTTCTTTAATTTACAAAGAGCTCTAGTACAATAAGAAGATGCCCATACCTAATTAGAAAGAGGCAAAGACTTTGACAATTTTTTTAAAAAAGGTGAATACATATTTTAAAAATGAAATGTACTCGTGTATTAGTCCATTTTCATGCTGCTGATAATGACATACCTGAGAATTTACTCTAGTAGTCTGTTTTCATGCTGCTGATAAAGACATACCCAAGACTGGGCAATTTACAAAAGAAAGAGGCTTAACTGGACATACAGTTGCAAGTGGCTGGGGAAGCCTCACAATCAACGCTGAAGGCAAGGAGGAACAAGTCACATCATACATGGATGACAGCAGGCAAAGCGATAACTTGTGCAGGGAGACTCCCATTTTTCAAAACCATCAGATCTCATAAGACTTATTTACTATCAGGAGAACAGCATGGGAAAGACCTGCCCACCAGGTCCCTCCCACAACACGTGGGAATTCAAGATGAGATTTGGGTGGCGACACAGCCAAACCATATCTTTCTGCCCCTGGCCCCTCCCAAATCTCATATCCTCACATTTCAAAACCAATCTTGCCCTCCCAACGGGGCCCCAAAGTCTTCACTCATTTCAGCATTAACTCAAAAGTCCACAGTCCAAAGGCTCATCTGAGACAAAGCAAGTCCCTTCTGCCAATGAGCCTATAAAATCAAAAGCAAGTTAGTTACTTCCTAGATACAGTTGGGGTATAGGCATTGGATAAATACAGCTATTCCAAAAGGGAGACAATGACCAAAACAAAGGGGCTACAGGCCCCATGCAAGTCCAAAATCCAGCAAGGGAGTCAAATCTTAAAACTCCAAAATGATCTTCTTTGACTCTATGTCTCACAGCCAGGTCATGCTAATGTAAGAGGTGGGTTCCCAGGTCTTGGGCAGCTCCACCTCTGTGGCTTTGCAGGGTACAGCCCCCTTCCTGGCTGCTTTCATGGGCTGGTATTGAGGGTCTGTGGCTTTTCCAGGTGCAAGGTGCAAGCTCTCAGCAGATCTATCATTCTGGGGTCTGGAGGACCATGGCCCTCTTCTCACAGCTCCACTAGGTGGTGCCCCAGTAGGGACTCTATATGGGGGCTCCGACCTCACATTTCCCCTCCACACTGTCCTAGCAGAGGTTCTCCATGAGGGCCCCACCCCTGCAGCAAACTTCTTCCTGGGCATCCAGGGGTTTCCATACATCTTTTCAAATCTAAGCAGAGGTTCCCAAACCTCAGTTCTTGACTTCTGTGCACCTGCAGGCTCAACACCATGTGGAAGCTGCCAAGGCTTCGGGCTTCCAGCCTCTGAAGCAATAGGTCAAGTTGCACTTGACCCCTTTTAGTCCAAGCTGAAGTGGCTGGGATGCAGAGCACCAAGTCTCTAGACTGCACAGAGCATCACAGGGACCCTGGGCCCAACCCAGGAAACCATTTTCTCCTAGGCCTCTGGGCCTGTGATGGGAGTGACTGACATGAAGACCTCTGATATGCCCTGGAAACATTTTCCCCATTGTCTTGAGGATTAACATTTGGCTCCTCCTTCCTTATGCAAATTTCTGCAGCCTGCTTGAATTTCTCCTTAGAAAATAAGATTTTCATTTCTATTACATTGTCAGGCTGCAAATTTCATGAACTTTTATGCTCTGCTTCCCTTATAAAACTGAATGCCTTTAACGGCACCCATATCACCTCTTGAATGCTTTGCTGCTTAGACATTTCCTCTCCCAGATACCCTAAATCACCTCTCAAGTTCAAAGTTCCGCAAATTGTTAGGGCAGGGACAAAATACTGCCAGTCTCTTTGCTAAAACATAACAAGAGTCACCTTTATTCCACTTCCCAATAAGTTCGTAATCCTCAGCCTGGACCTTCCTGTCCATATCGCTATCAGGCTTTTGGTGAAAGCCATTCAACAAGACTCTACGAAGTTCCAAACTTTCCCACATTTTCCTGTCTTCTTCTGAGCCCTCCAAGCTGTTTCAGCCTCTGCCTGTCACCCAGTTCCAAAGTCGCTTCCGTATTTTTGGGTATCTTTTCAGCAACACCTCACTACTGGAACCAACTTACTGTATTAGCCTGTTTTCAGGCTGCTGATACAGACATACCTGAAACTGGGCAACTTGCAAAAGAAAGAGGTTTAATTGAACTTACAATTCCACATGGCTGGGGAAGACTCACAATCATGGCAGAAGGCAAGGAGGAGCAAGTCAAGTCTCACATGGATGGCAGCAGGCAAAGAAGTAACTTGTGCAGGGAGACTCCCATTTTTCAAAACCATCAGATCTTGTGACACTTATTCACTATCACAAGAACAACATGAGAAAGACCCACCCCCATGATTTAACTACCTCCCACAGGGTTCCTCCCAGAACATGTGGGAATTATAGGAGCTACAAGATGAGATTTGGGTGGGGACACAGAGCTCAAACCATGTCAACTAGTAATCAACAACAAAAAAAAAGAATTTAAAACATATAACTTAACATATAACAAATAACATTTAAACTAATGTAAACTATTTAAACTAAATAACTTTTTAAATGAAATGGGCAAGTATTTTAATATATATTACCCAGTGCTGTTTAGGGTGAACTGAGATAGGTGTTTTTATATTTTTAAGGTATTATAAATGGGTGCAAATTTTCTGAAACTTATTTAGTTACTTGTATTAATATCCCTAAAAATGCTGTTATGACTTTTATCTAGTAATTTTATTTCCAAGAATGTATTCTAAGGTAATATCAGAAACCTGAAAAGGCTTGTGGTAAAATGTTCAACTCAGTTATTTATGATAGACCAAACACTGATGTCCAAATTAAATTGTGGTACTTCTATCAAAAAGAGTATTATGTATCTATTAATAGTATTGTGTCTGGGTGCAGTCGCTCATGCCTGTAATCCCAGCTCTTTGGGAGGCCACAGCAGGCAGATCACTTGAGGTCAGAAATTGGAGACCAGCCTGACCAATATGGCAAAACCCCATTTCTACTAAAAATACAAAAATTAGCTGGCCATGGTGGCTCATGCCTGTAATCCCAGCTACTCGGGAGGCTGAGGCAGGAGAATCACTTAAGCCCAGGAAGTGGAGGTTTAAGTGAGCGGAGATCGCACCATTGCATTCCAGCCTGGGCGACAGAGTGAGACTGTCTCAAAAAATAAATAAATAATCAAATAAATAAATAATTACAACAGTATTGCTTTCTAGGAATGCTTACTTATTTGGGAGTATGCTTTTTTTAAATAAAATGAAAAGTGAAAATTAGAGTACTTTATACTAGTACTGTCTAATAGAAATGTAAATTACATCTATTCTAGTAGCCGTATTAAAAATGTAAATAGAACCAGTTAAAATTAATTTTAATAATATATCTTAAATTGATATCAGAAGTATTCAACATGATTAATATCTAAATTATTGAGATATTTTTCTTTTTTATGTACTATCTTTGAAATACAGTGTATGTTTTACATACTTACAGGAACACTCAATTCATACTAGCCACATTTCAAGGACTCAGTGAGTGCAGGTGGCTAATGTCTACTAGATTGAACAGTGCAGCTTTATACAGTGTATCTGGAATATTTTCTTAAAATATATACATGGAAAAGATATATTGACCATCAGAAAGATTATCCCTGGATGGTGGGATGAAATACACTTTTTACCCCTTTTTTAATGCAGTTCTGTATCCTCAACATTTTTTCCCAGGAGCTTTAAAAATATATTCAGAAAAGAAGGTTTTAACCAACTGTCTAGAAATGTCCACATTATAAATAAGCCAACTTGTCATACCAATTCTCCATTCCTGTAGGTGGCTAAATAACTTAAATTCGTAATCCAGTTCGTACTCCTTTACTTGTAGTATTGAGACACAGATGAGTACGTAAGCAAGCAGAGACTTCACCTCGGTGTGAGAGAGACACAAAATGGAGAATAAGCAGTGACACTACAAAAGATTCTGTGTAGAAAATCTTTGGCAATAGCTACGAATATTGGTGGTAGTAGTTTGATTAAACTGTTCGTAGAGCATATAGTGTTTTATTACTGAATCAGGATCTGCTTTTCTTTAAAAATAAATTCAGAAAATCTGGTTGCTTCTGAAAAGTGTGGGAAGATCAGATGAGAGTAATTCTATATGCCAATAATAGAGGCTTGGATTTTGGTGTGCCTGATCTGAGGTGGCCTGCAGATCACTCATTTGTCCCACGTTTCTTATTTCTCTTCATAAAAACCACATCTTACATTTTTTTCTCATTCATTCGATTAAGATATATTACATTTCAATCTTATTAGTTCAGGAGACCAAAACCATCTAAGTCATATGCAAATTCAATCACTTTTTTGATTCTAGTTCCTGTTTTAAAGTTGAGCAGTAACAAAGAGGAAACTTTTAATTGCACTTTATTCTCTGTAAAATTAAGGTAATACCTGCTTTACAGCTGATGATGTTGATTCAAGTTCCTGTTAGCATCTCCAAGGTGTGTTAGTTTTTGTCCTTAAACCGAAAGTATTTCTGTTCCTGTTACATTCGAGACATTTATGAATGATTTCTTATAAAGATGCTTTTAGCAAAAAGCAGTCTTCTAATGAAAGAAAGCAGAGTTCTCAATATCATGTTGAGAAACTGACACTTGTGTCAAAATGATATTTAGTCGTTCAACTCTGAAGCACCTCAGCATTGTTTGTTATTGTCAATTTTGTTATCATCTTATGTTGTCTAACTATCTTACAATTTGTAGCTTAAGAAAAAATTAGTATGGAAAATGGTTTATTTATATTGTAACATGCATGAGAAATATACTAAGGTTTCCAAAGAAAAAACGTGAAAGCCTGACTTCTTTCCCCCATTCATGGTAATCCTCTTGACCACCAAGTTACTGCATAAAATACTTCATTGATTAGCATGTTTGTGACTTTAGGTAATCTTACCACCTACATCCTAAAATATTTTTGATCTGTGTTCAAAAGGTTTTTTTTTTTTTTTTTTTGTATTAAAGAATATTTTGAATATCTCTGTGATGACGTTGTCATCTCCATCCTATGACATAGAATACCTTGACCTCTTTCTGTAATCAAGAACAAAATATATTGAAATTGTCCTACTGGTTGCCAGAAATACATATTGGCATATGGGCCACTTAATACATATTGGGCCACTTAAAGCAGTGGTTTTTACTGGAGGTATGCATAAGAATCACCTGGAGAGCTTTTATTGAAATAAATTCAAACTCCTGGGCTTGAGCCCAGGAGTTTGAGACCAGCCTGGGTAGCATGGTGAGACCTTGTCTCTACAAATAATTTTTTTTAATTAGCCCAGCATGGTGGTGCACCCCTGTGGTCCTAGCTACTTGATAGCCTGAGGTGGGAGGATCGCTTGAGCCCATTAGATCCAGGCTGCAATGAACTGTGATCACACCATTGCACTCCAGCCTGGGAGACAGAGGGAGACCCTGTCTCTAACAAACTTAGTAACCTCACTTGGTGAAACTGTTATGTTTTAACAAATGTTTTCTGAACATCTATTAAGTATGGGTCACTATACTAGTTACTGCAGGGGAATTTAAAGATGATTGCTATCCAGCCCATGGACTGAAGAAGGGTATGTTCCTGTAAAGTGTGCGATAAAATTCCAGGAACAAAATACCAGGTAGAGCATGGATGTTTCCTGAGAGAGGTATAATGTGATGCTGGATTTCAGGAAAGGATAAGTTCACATCTGTGTTGAAGTATCCCAGATATGTTCATGATAAAGTATGATATGTGATTTATCTGAAAGGAATGAAGGACTCAAAAAAGGGCAGATATTGTGGATGAAAAGTTCTGCTTTGGCAATGTGGTTCTGAGTAGGTTATAATGTATTAGAGGGAATTCAGGAGAAATGCAGACATAGAAAAGTAGGTCAAGATCATATGGTAGAAGGCCTGTAATGACACACTGGGGTTTATGTATTGAATCCCATTGAAATTTTGGAATCTTTGAGAAACTTTTTGACTCCGAATCAGGCACATTTTGGCATGGCCAAAGGTGTGGGAAAATATCTGTAGAATGAATTGGAATCAGACAGATACAGAAGTGCAAGGACTAGTTGGAAGGTTATGGAGGTCATTAGGAGAGTAATGAAAACCTATATTAGGTTGGTAGCAAAGGTAAGAAAAAGAATAACAAAACCATTGTTATGAATACCATCTAAAGTACACTTTGAATATGCATAGAGCTTTTCCGTCTACAAAGTACTTTTTTTACATACTTTTCCATATGATCCTTGCAAAAATCCTGATAGGCATACATAACTTATGGTCGTTCTGCTTTTGTTGATAAATGAAATGAAGTTCAGTTTCTTGCCCAAGTTTACCTATATGACGGCTTCAAAATGTGGAGCCTTCAGATTTCACATTTATGAGTTTTCATTTTTCAACATCACATGAAGCTTGGGTAGTAGGGACAGTGTTAAAGGGATAACATCTATGGGTTTATAACAGCAACATTATTTTAATTGAAGTCTGATGTAAAACACAATTCTCAAAGTCTAAATGTAGTTGACAAGGAAATATATATAGTATTATTGATGGGAATAGGAGAATAAGGCGTTGCTAACTTGTCAGTTTGGGGGTATAGAGGTAGATATAATGGACTTAGATTCTGAATGGGTGAATTTAAAATTCTAGTAGCCTTTCTTTAGTTCTGATGAGGAGAATCCCAACTGTAAACCTAGCAGATAGTTGTAATCTAGACAATACTGGAATTCGTGATTACCTCATGCCAGAGGAATTGAAATATTTCAGATTACACCAACCTGAATCTATTGTGCTTTCTTATGTAAGGTTTAGTTCATGCTTCCTAACAGACACAGATGTTTCCAAGACCTCTCTGTGTTTTACTCTGGTTCCCTTTATCTGAAAACTAGATATTTCTTCTGATATTCAGAAGTCCAGAATCTTTTCTTGAAAGCACAAATTCTTAACCTTTGGCACTTGTTGCTGATTACAATAGATACTACCTGAGATAATTAAAACCAAACAAAAATATGTTTAGCTATTTATTCATGTTATAGTCAACTCATGCCTGGAAAAGAAAATTTTATAGTTATTTATCTGGCAGAAACAAAGAGATGTAGCATACTGTCACTGCCAATAAAAATTCAGCTTTGATAAATACTCAGATATATTTCAGTGTTGCTTTTACTTATTTGTAATTTTTTTGACTGAATGACTGACACACACTTCTCCAGTATACTGGAGATAATTTATGTATCTCCTAATGTACCCTTAATATTACTTTATGGCCTGAAGTTTGATTTTCTGCTCCCTAAATCAAGAATTTTGTCTTTGCTTTTAAAATTTAGTCTCTGGAGTTCAACTGTGACATTCTTGGTTCCAGCCTGCTTGTGCACATAGTTTTAGATACTCATACTTTTTAATTTGTATGAACGTATGACAGAAGTAAAATAAAGGCTTCAAGTCGTTCTATTTAAAATATATAGGTAATTGTATATTTCAGTGATCTAAGTAATTGCCTCAATTATCCACATCATTACAAAGGGAAGCCATACTTTTCTGTGGCATATATGATCTTTTAAAATATTTTGGATAATTTTTGCATTATAGATTTAACCAGAAAATATAGTCTACAGTAAGATTTATGCTACTAAAAATTACAGCATTTCAATATAAAGCAAACACCACATAAAATCTTTGGTATTTCATCGACTTTGACATCTTCAAAGAAATTTAAGAGACTAACCCATTCTCTTCTACTTTATTAAATGTATTTCATGTGCATATTTAATGGTTGTAATATCATTATTTGGCATTAAAATTCAGGAAGAGGAAATACTCAGTAAATGCTTTCTGACTAATAAATAAGGTCATAAAAGGATTTACTTTTTTTGGTATCATAATTCTATGATTAATATTTATTATATAAATGTTCTTTAAGAATATCAAATTAATGTGAGGTTTTAAATTTTCAGTTAAATTGTGTATTTAGTTAAATACAAATGAAATAGTATTGTGTATACTATGCTATGGAGTGTTTTAGAATTTAGACAACTTTTTCCTTCAGAAACCAAATATTCTAAATTTCTATATTGATGCACACATGAAATAAAATATTATAAACATGAAAAAATGTTTATGGATCATGCTACTTATATTGCTGGTTTTTCTTGTATTATACTATGATTACAACTCTAGGATAGACATGCAAACTTGTTAACTTACAATTTTTGGGTTTACATTGTATTGTATGTAGAACAAAATAAACATAGCAAACAAGAAAAGAAATTTCTGATATGGAAGGATCAGAACCAAAGGAAGAATGCTTCCTATGGTTTATGTTTTAAAATGAATTCACAGTGGGATTTTTGTTTAAATCTATAGAAAAATATCCTTCTATTTAAGTCTTCACACGTTGACAGTGCCTCTTTTAAGTCATTATTATCTAAACATATCCCTAGTGTTATGTTTCCTAAAAGTATAGAATAAGATATTACATATGTAGAAAGAGTCTACCATATTGTAGAGTCTCCCTTATCTTATCACATCTACTTTAGAGCACAAACTCATTCTGAATATATCATAGTAGAGACTAAATGAATCAAGCCATTGGAATACATGTGTTAAAATGTAAATTTTAATCTCTAAAATTAATTTCAGCATATAGAGATTAGGGCTACATTTTTATTTTCTAAGGTAATACTTTTCTTCAAAGAAACCAAAATAAAATTTTAGTATTCCCTAATTAATTATATCAACTTTAAAAAAGTGAATAGGAAAATGCATTTTATGGTTTTGAGGGGGTGAAAAAATTTATTACAAAGCCTACTAAGTGACCCAAAGTCAGTAGAACCCAAAGGTAGAACCAACATGCAGACATTATTTTTGCAGGACGGCAAGGATATTTCTTTCATTTTCATAGAATATTCAAAGATTTTTATAATGTGTTTTAGGAACAAGTTACCTGCTATGCATATTTAAAAGAAGAGTTTCCACACACAGATATTATACCATCCAAGCAGCAGCTCACACAGCTTTTTAAATTCTTAGATTTAATGTCTCTGGGGAGCTCAGTAATTCTGAAACTTTACTTCATAGTTTTCGGGAGCCTCACTTGGTTAAAAAAGTATATAACGCATGCAGACTTCTAACAAAAAGTCTTTTTTGAGGTGAACTATACTATTTCCATATTCTAATGCTTTGAGAACATTTATATTGTTAAAACCATTTTCAGAAAGTAACACTCTTCAAAAACCATATAAGGAATTATTGAAACCTCACAAAATCTAGGAAGTTTGTTTCAGCACTTTGGGAGGCCGAGGTGGGTGGATCACGAGGTCAGGAGATGGAGACCATCCTGGCTAACACGGTGAAACCCCGTCTCTACTAAAAATACAAAAAAAAAAATTTAGCTGGGCGTGGTAGCGGGCGCCTGTAGTCCCAGCTACTCGGGAGGCTGAGGAAGGAGAATGGCGGGAACCCGGGAGGTGGAGCTTGTAGTGAGCCGAGATCGCGCCACTGCACTCCAGCCTGGGCGACAAAGCGAGACTCCGTCTCAAAAAAAAAAAAAAAAAAGTTTTAAGAAAGTAGTTTTAGGCTGGGCGTGGCAGCTCATGCCTGTAATCCAAGCACTTTAGGAAGCCAAGGCGGGTGATCTCTTGAGCCCAGGAGTTTGACACCATCCTGGCCAATATGGCGAAACCCTGTCTCTACAAAAAGACAGCAATTAGCTGGGTGTGGTGGTATGCCCTGTGGTTCCAGATACTTGAGAGGCTAACGTGGCAGGATCCCTTGAATTGGAGGGTTGGAGGCTGCACTGAACCAAGATCACCCCACTGCACTCCAGTGTCGGCAACAGTGAGACTCTGTCTCAAAAAAAAAAAAAAAAAAAAAAAAAAAAAAAAAAAAAAAAGTAATTAATTTTGAGAGGTAAAAGAGTAATGATGTAAGAATCCAAAAAGAACTTTATAAATACCGAATGGTAATAAGTAGTTATTACTTCTACGTTAATATTAAAATATGTACACAATCCCCCACTGACTGAAAATTCTTTCAAATCAGAAAGGTCTGAGTTGCCAAATAAAATCTATGTCAAGGATTACAGTACACTGTCAGCTCTAAATTCAAAATTTCACTGAAGTGGTGGGATGATCTTTTAAAATTTCATAATGTACCTTTTTTGACTAACAAGCCCTTGTCTACACAGCACAAAATAAAATTTGTGAGTTACTTGATTTATTTGAGGCAAATATTCTAGGCAAATTTGATGGGAGCTGGGATAAGTGCTTTTGGGACTTGATTTATCTAAATTGTCTCTACGTATTGATTGATTGAAAACGACAAAAGCAACAATTTACATAACTTTGTACTGGGTAGACGTATATTTTTGGGGTTTGTAAGACTATTAAATCTAAAACCCTGACATTATCAAAGAATGTTTTCCAACATGCATTTCCCTCGCATAGGTTTGAAAGAATTTCAATAGCAAATTTACTTTAATCTCCTCCTCTTTGTGACTTTGACCCTTTGCAGTTGATCCCTGTTGCCCTTTTTGGAGTCCCTCAGTCTGTCAGGAAGATAATGAACAGTATGTAGACTGGTGGCCAGAGAAGGCATGGAAACTGGTAGCCGGCTCCACAAGCAAGAATGGCGAGGGAGCTAGAACACTTAGGATGCCTTTTGGCAACTTTGGCACAACTCTGGGAAGTGGTGTCCCAAAACACAGAGGAGAGAATACGCCAGAGACAAAGAAGGAACTGTTTGCCATTGAAAAGACCCTATCCTTAGGTAGCAGTGGAGTCTAGAGTGCAACTTGCCAACTTTTGCTACTTCAGGCTAGGGGTTTTGTGTTGTATACGTGTGTTCAGGAGAGAGAGAGAGAATGAGTATGTGTTACTCCTGGCAGATTTTTTTTTTCTTTGTGCTTTCTTATCAAGATACGAACTTTGGTTCAAAAAGTTATGGACTTCCCTGTGTTCCAGGCTTAATCTCTGTGAAAACGTGAGAGAAATTGAGATGAAATTATTATCTTTAAATGACTTACGGTGGTAGTGATGGCTGACAGAGAAAAAACATTTTTTGAACTACTGTGCTATATAAAGTAAAGTTTTTTGAACTGCAAATTTAATTTGTCTTGTCTACTTATGACTGAAGTATGTGTATATTTGTTCTTTTTTCTTTTTTTTTTTTTTTTTTTTTTTGAGGATGGAGTCTTTAACTCTGTCGTCCAGGCTGCGAGCTGCAGTGGGCGCCATCATCGGGCTCACTTGTAAGCTCCGGCCTCCCGGGTCCTTGCCATTCTCCTGCCTCAGCTCCCGAGTAGCTGGGATTACAGGCGCCGCCACCTCGCCGCTAGTTTTGTATTTTTTAGTAGATACGGGGTTTCACGTGTTAGCCAGGATGGTCTGATCTCCTGATCTGTGATTCCGGCCCGTCTCGGCCTCCCAAAGTGCTGGGATACAGGCTTGAAGCCACCGCGCCCCAGCCGTATATTTTTATATTTGTTTCTTGAATAAGGTATCTGTTACTAGTATGTGGGAAAGTAAGTGATCACCTTTAATTGCATTTATTTAGCCATAGACCAATGACATAAAAAGAAAAAGATACAAGAATACAGATTTAGTAGCACAGTTTTTTTAACTTCAGTCTTTGTTAAGCATTGAATATGTCATCATTTTATAATAATGCTGCTTTTTTGTTTTGCTTATAATAATAATTGTTACTATTATTAATTACCATTACTCTGAAAAAAATTATAACTTACTGGCTTATAGTTTAAACTTTTGAAACAGGATACTGAGTCACACAGACTTCCTTTTCTAGAGATTAGCGTTCAAGCTAAAAACTGAATTCAATCACATACAAAGTATGTGAGCGACATAAATATTTTAAAATCCATGAAACTGGACAAGATTTTAACCTCAGACATGATCACAGTAAAGTTTCGAATTAATATAATTCTAGATAAGTATCCAAGGTCATAACTGGATAAAGAAACTCCATTCTACTTTTTAATGGATTAAGTTACATTTGTGAAACATTGCTAGGTAAAATTATTTCCTGTTAAGAATTTTTCGTCTTAATTATCGTATGCTTTCTATTTGTGTAGGCAAATTTTAATTTGAATGGGGAGCTTTTGTTTGACAATATTCTAGTGCATTCAGCTTGTTAGAAGCAATAGAAACAGAATTAAAGGTATTTATATTTTAAAAGTATACTTTATGTGGAGTTAAAGTTTAAATTATGTCTAATAGATACCCATGCAACTTAAATGACCTACCATTATGAATATACTTAAAAATATGTATATATCCTGTTTTTTAAAAAAATAATTTTGCATAACTAAGTAGGCATACAATTTTGGCTTTAAATGTGATAAATTTTTATATATAACATATCCTTAACTATGGCTTATAGCACTTGCTTTACCAATGTAAACCACAATAAAAATATTATCTTTACCTTAGAAAATGTGATTTGTTCTAGTCTTCTTGTATCTTTGTGTAGATATAATCAAGAGGTGAAAATAAAATTAATAAAATATTCAATAATCATAATAGATGAAATAGTAACATACAGAAATGTAGGATTATATAAATGTACCATTTTATACACACACACACACACACACACACACACACACACACACACACACCCAGCAGGGCAATAGAACTTATTATATATAAGTATAAAAAGATATTTATATCTTTTAAAAATTCTGTCAGTATTTGAAATGGACTAATGAGCAGGTGCAGATAAGACTGATAAAATTAGCCTAGTTCTCCTGCTGAACTCTTAATTTATGAGAGTGGTTTTATCTCTATTTCCATCTTGGAGGCCCAGAGTACTATTGTAATCTACATAGAGAACAAAGGAAATATAAACCTCTTGAAATGATTTAAAGTGTCAGCAAAGCTGGAGATAAATCATCACTTCTACGTTGAATACATTGATATAATCTTATATATAATGATTACTATTAATAGTAAAACATGAACCAGGACTTTATGAATAAAAAATTATTTTGCTCAAAATATGCTTATAGTTTATGTTTACTGGGGCAATTAATTAAAATTATGCTAGTTCTGCAGATTTAGACATAAATCAGCTCATAATCTAGGAATGCTGAAAGGTCATATTTCTTACCTTTTTAAGAAACTAGATTATCAGGATTTGAAGAAGTTAAAAGGAAGAAAAGGCTTGATTTTGTTGATGTTTTAACTATTTTCTTTAAGAATCAGTGAAGGTTGTTGATGTTATCGTGTAAGAAATCATTCTTAGATGCTGAAAAGTTTGTCAAACACTATGCCTACAACGAAAGCAAAGAAAGCAAAATCAGGGAGAGCTAATACGTTGTTATCTGTACCTATGAAGATGGCTTTTTGTGGTGATAGTAGGAAAGCACAAGTTTCATGGTGCATTTTACTCGTAATCATGGAATTAAAGGCTTGGTTCCAGTCACCTCTGAAAAACTCTGCTGCCCTCTGCCCACAAATACAGGTTTAAACAGTAAAAATGTCTGCAACCCATGTGTTTAATTAGGATCATCGTAACTACATTTCAGTCAAAGGGGTATTTTATTTTCGTGACTGCGCCATTTTCAAACTCACTATTTTCAAAAATCTTGATATGTGTTCCAGGACTTGAACAGAATTGCAAGACAGGGAAACATGGGAAATCACTGCTCTGAAGTACAAATGAGAGACAAAAACTAAGGGTGTTGTTCCCATGAGAAAGATCATGCCAATTTTGTTCCAAAATCCCTTTAGCATCCAAATTAGAGAAGTTGTCTTTCATATACAATTTGTGTACAGATCCTCATTTGAGATATCCTTTGATACATACCTGAAACATGTCACACTGTGATGTACTCCAAAGGGGAGACATGCCTTGTGAATTCAGTATACCTGTGAGAACAACACAAGCCACATGCGTGTGTAACTCCAAAATATTATGATACAACACACATCCATTCGTAAGCCTATTACTTCTTTACAAATTAATTTGATTAAAACTTCTTTATTGAAAAATGTGTTTCTGGAGTTACTGTCTTCATAATTAGATTGTATTCTAGAAGTGACTTTGATAAGTTAAATACCTTTCATAGAAAGAATCAAATGAATTCTCTGGGTTGATGTTTGAAATAGAAAGTAGGCATTACCTCCAATTTTGAGGTGAAGACTTAAGGACCCAGAGTTTGACTGACTAACTCAATACAACATGTTGGTAGAGAAAGGGATGAGATGGATTAGGTATGTATTTGCCATTGATCCATATTATATGCAAAACTAGATAAATGTCAGGAAAATAAGCATTATCTATTGAAGAGTGGCCTTCAGGAAAATCTTCAGATGTGCCAAAAAAGGCAATGTTCTCTTTTTTTCATAACTTTGTTGTAATTATCTGGGGGCATTTTCATGGAAAATCATAGTTTTCTGCATTACTCTCAAAGTTGTTTTAAGGAGATAGAGAAGATTAATATGTTTAATATGATTGGCACTTGTGCCATTCTTTTGGGCTGAATATAATTGATGTCAGGCAAATTTGTTAATATCACTGGCAAGGTAAAATCACAGCATGACTGTGCTATTGCCCTAAGTGTGTTTGCAAAACTCAGCTGCACCCATTGTGTAGCAGGTACGGAGGGGGATGCTGGGAATCCTGAGATGAAGTTAATACCTTTCTTGCCTTCAAAACATAGGTGAAGAGAGGAAACACATGAATAGGTGGGTTTAATACAATATAGGTACTGTGATGAGAGATACTGGTTGTTTGCTTGTTTTATGTTTTTGAGAGCAAAAAAGAAGGGAATGAAGCAGAAAAGACTTCTTGATGGATATCATAGCTGAGCTGTACAGTAAAAGATAAGTGATATAGGGGAGTAATACCCCAAAAGTAGAGGAGGATGGATAAGTTTGTAGACTGTCCTACAGGTTTCAGGTGTAAATGTGACTATGCATAATACCGTTTTCCCACTATTTGGGAATACCATATTCCCAAAAAATACAAGCATAGAAATGATCCTAATGAACAGATTTTATTCAACAGTTTAATCACTTTACTCAAGGACTAAGAGCCAAATTACTAGCTATAGTAGTAATCAGTTTCCTCAAAATACCTCTTTAATTCATTCCTTCAGACTTTAAATAACACATGCATGTAATAAAAGGTATGGAAAAATATAGAGATGTAAACAGACACCAGCCAGATAAATGGTACTGGAGTAAACTTTATCTTGTAAATGCAGTCAGAGAGCTTGGGACTTATAACATAGAATAATTATTTTAGTTGTGATTACATTAACAGGAAATAGCAAAACAGTATTATTGAATCACAAGGAAATTATTGGTTGTGATTTATTATCAAAGTATTTTTCATCATGTTTCTCTTTGTTATACTGCTTTAGCTCCTACAATCTGTATCTTCTTCTGACATACTACATTTCACCATTGCACTGAATACCAGCATTTTGCACTTACTTCTCAGCAGTGTGTGTTCAACTTAGCACTGGCCATTAAATTAACTCAAAGGAGTAGAATATGAGTCTGCTCTAAACCACTGAATATTTAGCATATTTTTTGTAGTTGCACAGGTCAACCTCAGTTGATAAAAGCTTTTTAGTGAGAACTAATACATGTTTACTCAATCCTTACCCCTCCTCCCCTAAACTGAGAAGGCACCTGAGAACATAGTGATGATTACTTAAGGTGAAGAAATTCTGAATTAACATGTTGTTATTGATAAAATATTTATTAACTATTATTATAGAAAAAAAGTTGAGTGACTATTATACATGTTAATATGTTATACCTTTTTAAAATAGCATCCTATTACACTATGGCCATAGGAAAGTTTGAAGATTTTAAATTATTGTATTTAAAAAATAGATATCCATAGATATGGAAAATAATAAATGTATTAGTGTAGTCTCTAACTTTCATCCTAATTAATCATTTGAATAACAGGTGATTTAACGGTTTTGAGATACGAGTTATTAAAACTAGTATACCTGTTTGAAATGTTAATATTAGTGGAATAAATTAAACATTTGGATATTAATAAAATATAATTGTCCAATATACATAATTTTAGATTAGTGAAGAATGTAGTTATGTGTTAGTCCTTTTAAATATTTTGTAAATTATTAAGTTATATTCATAATAATATCAAGCATTTTTTTCATAATGATTAAACCTTTCTAAAACCTTTGAAATACAATTGACAAATATATGAAAGCTTCTGTACCTTTTTCCTTTAATTTTAGTCATGATTTCATTGGAGAATTTACAACAAGCTATAGGGAACTTTCTAGAGGGCAGTCACAATTCAACGTATATGAGGTAAGAGCCATTTTATTTTACCATTGTTTTTTTCTGGAATAAATAAGTCTATGCTTTAAAAGTATGGATTCTGCAAAGCATAACTGCCAAAGGTTAACTAAGTATCAATGTATGTAAGAATCTTTGAAGTTGTTGAGTAGACATTTTTAGATTCAATAATAATACTTCTTCAAGTCACATTTAAATGTTTTTGTTTTTTAATTCTTGTGTATAAAGCATTTTACTTTAAAAAATATAGATATGAGTATATTGTTTCTTAAGCTTCAGCCTTTATGTTTTGCCTTTTTATCAACCTCCTCTTCCATCCCTTGCTAATAAAGAAGAAGATTAGGCATTTTAGCTGTCAGTGTGGCATTATAAAATGAGCTGTGGTCTACATATATATCTGAGCACCTTCACTGCCGTTTAGGTGGAGACTGAAGGGAATGACAAGGTAATAGGCAGGCATTAAAGAAATTCAGGTTGTTAAAGCAGACACATTGTAGTTATTTCTGCCTGAAACCACCGTGCCAGTTAATCACCAAATATGTGTTGAGCGTATAGTATGTTCTAGCACTGTTGTTCCTTGAGCTATGATATCTGTACATTTCCTATAACTTTAAATTTTAATATATGTGGATACTAAAGGAGAATATCTCAGTATTTAATCAACAGTGGTAATACTTCCCTGCCAGGTTGATGCTAAAATTGGCCTCTGTTAAGTAGAGAGTGGAGAAATCTCCTTCTACCACTTTATTCCAGCCTTCATTTATTCATTCCTAAAACAATTTTATTAAGTAGTTTCTACATTTTATGTTCTATGTTTGGCACTGGGGATACAGAGGTGAGTATAAATTTCAGTGTCTAATGGGAGAGGCAGATATAAAATATGTTTTGTATAGATTGATATGTGCTCTATATAGTAGTATACTTAGTGCTCTATGAGATTATTACAGAGGGGCCAAACTCAGCTCTCAAAAAAATTTCTCAGTCAGAGACAAAGATAAAGTAATACATTAGTCTATCTGGGTCTTTCAAGGAAATGATATTTAGGCTCTAAACAGGAAATAAGTCATGTAAGACAGCTCGTAATTATGTAAATACCTATTTTGTCTACCTAACATCAAGGCTGAGGAAGAACACACATGCACACTAGTTCTCCTTGTACTTAGGCATCATCTGCTGCTGGTCAGCATATAATATTCCAGTGATTAACCACTTTTAGTTTCTCTAGCTTTTATAGCATTTTCTCATCATTGGTTTCAGTCAGTCCCCAGACTCTCTTGTCCAATAAAGCTTGCTAAATGACAAGACTGGTGCCACATGTCATGAGATGACGAAGAAGCT
The DNA here is from genome assembly GCF_001698545.2 of Rhinopithecus bieti. Taxonomy (NCBI): domain Eukaryota; kingdom Metazoa; phylum Chordata; class Mammalia; order Primates; family Cercopithecidae; genus Rhinopithecus; species Rhinopithecus bieti. The sequence continues at coordinate 512,678 of NW_016803895.1, read as the reverse complement.
TAATAATGTTTATGTGTTCTTAAATACCCTGTAAAGCCGTGACTTCAAATATAAATGTTTTTTTATTATACATATTTTCAAAAGAAGACATCAGTCTGAAGAAAATCTAGGAGACCATTATGAATTATGTACAAGTAATTTTAGAAGTTCAATGGACAATCTTTGGTCCAATACATTACAAACTTTATTATCTATACTTGTGCAAGGGATTCAGGTTTATCAAGCAACCAAAAAATTTTTCAGCCATTAGTTCTTCAAATAATTATTTCTGCCACTTTCTCTTTCTCCTCTCTCTTTTTGGTACTACCATTCTACTTACCTTGTTATGCTTAATGGTGTCTCATGGCTCTCTTGGCCTCTGTTTTTTTCTTTTTTGTTGTTGTTTTGGTTTTTTTTCCTTTTTTTGTTTTGGAAACAAAATCTCAGTTGACAAATCTGCAAAATTACTGATTGAAGAGGTGGACTGCCCCTCCACACCTGTGGGCGTTTCTCATCAGGTGGAAGGAGAGACTTGAGAAAAGAAATGAGGCACAGAGACAAAGTATAGAGAAAGAAAAAGTGGCCCCAGGGGACCGGCGCCTAGCATACAGAAGACGCAGGCTGACACCAGTCTCTGAGTTCCCTCAGTATTTATTGATCATTATCTTTACCATTGAAAAGAAAAAGGGGAAGTGGCAGGACAATAGGGTCACAGTAGGGAAAAGGTCAGCAGAAAGACATACGAATAAAGATCTCTGTGACACGAATAAGTTTAAGGAAAAGTGCTGTCCCTTGATGTGCATATGCAAACATCTCCATAAACATTTTCAGTGCATAAAGAGCAGCATTGCTGCTAGCATGTCCCGCCTCCAGCCCTAAGACGGTTTTCTCATGTCTCAGTAAATAGAACATACAATGGGGTTTTACACCAAGACATTCCATTGCCCAGGGATGGGCAGGAGACAGATGCCTTTCTCTATCTCAACTGCCAAGAGGCCTTCTTTCCTCTTTTACTAATCCTCCTCAGCACAGACCCTTTACGGGTGTTGACTGGGGGACAATCAGGTCTTTCCCTTCCCAGGAGGCCATATTTCAGACTATCACGTGGGGAGAAACCTTGGACAATACCTAGCTTTCCTAGGCAGAGGTCCCTGTGACCTTCCGCATTGTATGTGCCCCTGGGTACTTGAGATTTAGAGAATGGTAATGACTTTTAACAAGCATACTGCCTTCAGGCACTTGTTTAACAAAGCACACCCTGCACAGCCCAAAATCCACTAAACCTTGAGTCACCACAGTACATGTCTCTGCAAGGACAGAGTTGGGGGTAGGGTTACAGATTAACAGCATCTCAAGGCAGAAGAATTTTTCTTAGTACAGAACAAAATGGAGTCTCTTATGTCTACTTCTTTCTACATAGACACAGTAACAGTCTGTTCTCTCTTTCTTTTCCCCACAACTGATTATTTCTTCTGCCAGCTCAAATGTTCCGTCAAACTCTTCTGGTGAATTTTTCATTTCAGTTGTACTTTACAAGTTGAGAATTCTTATTTGGTTCCTTTTTATATAATTTTGATCGATTTTTGATATTTTCTATTGGGTAAGGAATTGTTTCATCCTTTAGACATGATTTCCTTCTTTCAATATATTTATAATAGCTGAGCTAAAGATTTTGTTTAATGAATCCCATATCTGCACGTCCCCAGGGACAATTTCTGTCAACTTCTTCCTTCTATGTATAGAAAAGTATGGGGCATACTTTCCTGTTTCTTTGCATATCTTGTTTTTGTTGTTGAATGCTGGAAACTTTAAATAATATAATGCAGCACATTGGGAATCAGATTCTCTGCCTTCTCCAAGGTTTGTGTTTTTTGCTCTTTGTTTAGTGATTTTCATGGACTAATTGTATAAAATTATTCTTTGTTGTGTGGGCTACTGAAGTCTTTGCTTGGTTAGCTCCGTGGACAGCAGATGTTTTGACAGAGATTTGTGTACATTTGGACATTCCTTATATGCTCCAACGACGTAAAATCCTGCCTTAACTTTCACTTGTTTGAGCACAGATTTGTGGTTGAACAGAGAAAAGAATTCCCTAAATCTTTCCTGGGCATATGTACACCCCTTCAAAGGGCATAGGCTTCTAGATTTCCAGCAATATACCAGAGCTTTTAAAAGCCCCCTCTAAACAAATCTCATTCCCTCAATCTTCCTTTTTGGTTTTTGAGTTAGCCTCTTACTTGCCCCAGATTATATCATCACCTCCAGCAGATATGCTATTGTTAAACACTTGCCACTGTCTGCTTTCAACAAATGTCCTGGAGATAGGGCATTTACCTCTGAGCAGGCTTTGAGTTAAGTCAAATAACCACAAGCCCAAGCCCTATGAATGGAGCTTTTCCAGAAAGCTTCCATATAAGTCAGTTAATGACAATTCTCTGGAAAAGACACTTTTTTTTAAAGTTTTGTTTTTAATTGTCACATGTTAATTATAAATGTTAATGGTGTACAGTGTGGTGTTTCAGTACATATATACATTGTGTAATGATCAAATCAGGGTAATTATCATATTCATTACCTCAAACACTTTTTGAAGAACTTCATATCCATTCTGTCCCCTCCAGTGGCTTTTAGACTGTTGGTTTACACAGCTACTGTAGTTGCCTGGCTGACAGTTTTCAATGCTACTACATACAGAGCTGGGAAAAGTAGGTTTAGAGTAAAGCAAGTTAAAATGACAAAGTGAGATTTACTCTTTTTCTTGAATGAGTTATCACTGATTGTTGCAAGCCTTTGATTAATTTCAAGATTCATGAAAAAATTTGATTTTGACAATTTTTGCTAGTGTTCTCATTGTCTTTATGGATGAGCAACTTTTCAGAGAGCCTTACTCCATCATTCTAAAGTAACTTCCCTAGTTCATTATTTAGTTTTAGNTTTACGGGTGTTGACTGGGGACAATCAGGTCTTTCCCTTCCCAGGAGGCCATATTTCAGACTATCACGTGGGGAGAAACCTTGGACAATACCTAGCTTTCCTAGGCAGAGGTCCCTGTGACCTTCCGCATTGTATGTGCCCCTGGGTACTTGAGATTTAGAGAATGGTAATGACTTTTAACAAGCATACTGCCTTCAGGCACTTGTTTAACAAAGCACACCCTGCACAGCCCAAAATCCACTAAACCTTGAGTCACCACAGTACATGTCTCTGCAAGGACAGAGTTGGGGTTAGGGTTACAGATTAACAGCATCTCAAGGCAGAAGAATTTTCTTAGTACAGAACAAAATGGAGTCTCTTATGTCTACTTCTTTCTACATAGACACAGTAACAGTCTGTTCTCTCTTTCTTTTCCCCACAACTGATTATTTCTTCTGCCAGCTCAAATGTTCCGTCAAACTCTTCTGGTGAATTTTCATTTCAGTTGTACTTTACAAGTTGAGAATTCTTATTTGGTTCCTTTTATATAATTTTGATCGATTTTGATATTTTCTATTGGGTAAGGAATTGTTTCATCCTTTAGACATGATTTCCTTCTTTCAATATATTTATAATAGCTGAGCTAAAGATTTTGTTTAATGAATCCCATATCTGCACGTCCCCAGGGACAATTTCTGTCAACTTCTTCCTTCTATGTATAGAAAAGTATGGGGCATACTTTCCTGTTTCTTTGCATATCTTGTTTTGTTGTTGAATGCTGGAAACTTTAAATAATATAATGCAGCACATTGGGAATCAGATTCTCTGCCTTCTCCAAGGTTTGTGTTTTTTGCTCTTTGTTTAGTGATTTTCATGGACTAATTGTATAAAATTATTCTTTGTTGTGTGGGCTACTGAAGTCTTTGCTTGGTTAGCTCCGTGGACAGCAGATGTTTTGACAGAGATTTGTGTACATTTGGACATTCCTTATATGCTCCAACGACGTAAAATCCTGCCTTAACTTTCACTTGTTTGAGCACAGATTTGTGGTTGAACAGAGAAAAGAATTCCCTAAATCTTTCCTGGGCATATGTACACCCCTTCAAAGGGCATAGGCTTCTAGATTTCCAGCAATATACCAGAGCTTTTAAAAGCCCCTCTAAACAAATCTCATTCCCTCAATCTTCCTTTTGGTTTTGAGTTAGCCTCTTACTTGCCCCAGATTATATCATCACCTCCAGCAGATATGCTATTGTTAAACACTTGCCACTGTCTGCTTTCAACAAATGTCCTGGAGATAGGGCATTTACCTCTGAGCAGGCTTTGAGTTAAGTCAAATAACCACAAGCCCAAGCCCTATGAATGGAGCTTTTCCAGAAAGCTTCCATATAAGTCAGTTAATGACAATTCTCTGGAAAAGACACTTTTTTTTAAAGTTTTGTTTTAATTGTCACATGTTAATTATAAATGTTAATGGTGTACAGTGTGGTGTTTCAGTACATATATACATTGTGTAATGATCAAATCAGGGTAATTATCATATTCATTACCTCAAACACTTTTGAAGAACTTCATATCCATTCTGTCCCCTCCAGTGGCTTTTAGACTGTTGGTTTACACAGCTACTGTAGTTGCCTGGCTGACAGTTTTCAATGCTACTACATACAGAGCTGGGAAAAGTAGGTTTAGAGTAAAGCAAGTTAAAATGACAAAGTGAGATTTACTCTTTTCTTGAATGAGTTATCACTGATTGTTGCAAGCCTTTGATTAATTTCAAGATTCATGAAAAAATTTGATTTTGACAATTTTGCTAGTGTTCTCATTGTCTTTATGGATGAGCAACTTTTCAGAGAGCCTTACTCCATCATTCTAAAGTAACTTCCCTAGTTCATTATTTAGTTTTAGAAGTGACAAATGCTACTATGTTTATATATTATATAAATTTAATATTGTTATATCAGATGTATTATTGGCGATTGAAATGGCCCTATATGATTAAATGAAAACATCTTTAGGCAATTAAATTTAATTATGTAATTTAAAACCAAGTCATAAGGTAATTTTTTCTATGACAATACTATATTATGATGTGCTGACAGCAAAACACTCATATGAACTGAAAGATGCTTATGAAATTCTACTAAAAGTTACTCCTAAAATTTAGGAAAATTCTCTTCTAAACCAAAGGCATAATGCCAGATGAATGATTTTAGGTAGAAAATGCTGAAATACAGTTTTCAAGAAAATGTATCGCTGAACTTTTTGTTTTCAAACTTTTGATTGAATTAATTTTATTCACTGATTTCCTATATATTGTTCAGAGTGTTGTGTTCCTCAAATTATCTGGAAGAATTGAGGAATTCTTCAAACCTCGAGATCAAACATTACCTTTCTCCTCCAAACAACCTGCTCCATATTTAATAGTATAACCATTGAACCATCTGAAAAATGTGTGATCTTGCCAATGATGCTCAATATCCTTACTGTTGCGTGTTTTCCTGTAGAATGTGTTCAATTAGGGCTTTCTGAAATACACAGTAAATAATACATGGAATGAATGAATGACCAATTTCTCCTTTAGATTTTCTACTTAAATCTGAAAAATGTACTTTATTCTGTTTTCTTAGTTTTTTGTTTGTTTGTTT